>NC_079321.1:53575523-53875523 GCF_029931775.1 Euleptes europaea | reverse complement strand
ACCATCCCTTGGGTTTGCCAGAAATTGAATCTATGCCATCAGTGTCTCCCACCTCATTCCTTTTCAGGCCCTGTTGCTAGAGAGCCAGCGTGGTGTAGTGGTTAAGAGCGGTGGTTTGGAGTGGTGGAATCTGATCTAGAGAACCTGGTTTGATTCCCCTCTCCTCCACATGAGCAGTGGAGGCTAATCTGGTGAACTGGATTTGTTTCCCCACTTCTACCAGCTGGGTGACCTTGGGCAAGTCTCACTCACCTCACAGGGTACCTGTTGTGGGGAGGGGAAGGGAAGGTGATTGTAAGCCGGGTTGAGTCTCCCTTAAGTGGTAGAGAAAGTCAGCATATAAAAATCAACTCTTCTTCTTCTTAACTTCTTCCTCCACTGCTGTGGGAGCAAAATTGAAGTCTGTCTTCATTTTTAGCAGATGGGAAAGGTAGATAAGAAGGAAATAGGCGGGAGACATAGCAGAACTAAACTTAGAAAAGCCTGGAGTTCTCAGTATGAAGAAACCATTAAAGAGAAAAAAAAGAGGCTTACTTTCCAGAGGGACTAAACTGGCATATTGCTACAAATCTGTGCTGGTAGCAAGACATGATAAAGTTCTTATTTCTGTTGGGTCTGGTGGAACATATTGTAGTCTAATGACTTGAGACCTGTTAAGCTAGGTAAATTCCACACCTCCGTTGTAGAATAGAGGTGATGCAAGGTAATTCTGTCACTTAGCTACTTTTACATTTGCACATGCACTTGACTAATGCAATATTCTGGCTTTTTGGAGGGGGAAGGACGACATGAAATGGGCCATGTATGTGGCCCATTGTATGCACAAAATTTCCCATCAGAATGAATGCATGAATCAGCCCAAACCATAGGTGCAAGAGGGCAGTTATCTCAGCCTTGTTTGGTTACTTTCTTGGCAGTAAATGATATGCAATCCACATAGGATTGTAAATCATCTTTTAGGCAGTAACTGCATGTGGTCTCCTGGTGGGCAGCATTTGCTCAAAATAAATGTGCTTGGCAGTTTGGTCATGCGCCTTTTCTGCAGGGGCTCCACTGCAACCTAAACCTGTTCTCCCTCCCAACCTTTCTGAATATTCCTTCTGATTTTATTGTGTTTTCGTATTTCTCTAGGCCCTGCAATTCCTGTTGGAGTAGATGTACAAGTTGAAAGCTTGGATAGTATTTCAGAGGTAGACATGGTAAGTGCCGGGCTGATGACTTGTACAATAAGTCCATAGTCATCTTCTGGGATGATATAATGTATTAACTAATGTATGAGCCATATTTTTGACTCCTTTCTTTCCTAAAATGGTAGACAGTGTCAGTAAAACAGCATTCCAGGGGATCAGTTTGGTGGTGAAGACAGAATACTGGAGATGCTCCACATAGGGCTGCCCTTGAGACTGATTAGGAAATTCCAGCTGGTTCAAAATGCTGCAGTGTGGGTCCTTATGGGGACTCCATCGAGAGAGAGCACACATCCTGCCAGTGCTTCAACAACTGTGCTGGCTCCAGGTGGAATACCTAAGGTTGCCAGGTCCCTCTTCGCCACCGGCGGGAGATTTTTGGGGGCAAAGCTTGAGGAGGGCGGGATTTGGGGAGGGGAGGGACTTCAATGCCATAGAGTTCAATTGCCAAAGCAGCCATTTTTCTCTAGGTGATTTGATCTCTGGAGATCAGTTGTATTAGCAGGAGATCTCCTGCTACTACCTGGCAGTACCTAGGAATACCTACACACGAAGCCAGCTGGGTGACCTTGGGCAAGTCATGCTCTCTCAGCCTCACCCACCTCACAGAGTGTCTGTTGTGGGGAGGGGAAGGGAAGGTGATTGTAAGCCGGTTTGAGTCTCCCTTAAGTGGTAGAGAAAGTTGGCATATAAAAACCATCTTCTTCTTCTTCTTCTATATATCCAGTCTCAAACATAAAATATATTGTGAACTCACATAAAAGTGCACTTAAAGTCTATTTCTGATTTAAAAAGTTGGTTTTGGTGGTTATTGATTGCTATCCTTAATGCTTTGTAAAACATTTAAAAAGAAACAGTGCATGCTGTCCAAAAACACAGCTGCCAAACTCTTGGTAAGTTAAACATTAATTAGCCTTAGATGTTGACTGTACCTTAATTTCAAATCCTTTTGTCCAGTGAACAAGATTTTCTGTTCAACTATGGCACAGGAGCAAAAAAACCCAAAAAATTGGGGATGGAGGATTTCTTAACCATAGCTTACGTACAGTTTCAATAAAATGCCTTTTTTCAGACTTGTGAAAAAGGCGGGATGATGTGTGTGTATGTATGTTGTTAAATGTGATCAAGTAATATTTCTGAGGCATAAATGGTCATGTTAATAAGATTATCCCTTTCTCAATTTTTGGTTAGGACTTCACCATGACACTTTACCTTAGACACTACTGGAAAGACGAAAGGTTATCATTTCCAAGTACGAATAACCAAAGTATGACCTTTGATGGCAGGCTAGTGAAAAAGATCTGGGTACCTGACATGTTCTTTGTGCATTCCAAACGCTCGTTTATCCATGATACCACTACTGATAACGTCATGCTTCGCGTCCAGCCAGATGGAAAGGTGCTTTACAGTCTGAGGTAAAGTGGTTTTTACAGCCATCTTTGATTTAGCCCAGGAGTGTTCAGACACTGAAAGGAAATTAACTTCATTACTGACATTTATATTTTATTGTGCATGCTCCCTCATTAGGTAAATGGTGAATCAGAAAGTTTCTCATTATTGAATTTAAAAGCATGTGTCACTGATATCAAATTCAGAACAAATTATAAGGGTATGTGGAAAGGAAGAGTATTCTGGTGCACTGAGTGATCTGGCTATAGGATTTTATTTACAACTCAGTCAGTGAGTTAAACAGAAGTTACTTCTGACTATTTGCATAGAGCAAGCTGAAAAGGGGGATTCAGATGTGTGGTGGGATAAAGTGGAGGACATTTCGTATGTGAGAAGCCATAATAAACTGGGGAAGGGTAGAGGGATATTCTGTTACTATCAAGAGTCACTTTGTTTGAAATATAGTTGAGGAGTTTTGGCAGAAATGTAGGGACAGATCTAAGGTTAAGATGGCTACATGTAGATAATATCTAGGCAACGGATGTACACCTTTCAACAGAAACATAGTTTCTTGGTACATATCAGCAATATGGGTTGGATCTTGCAAACTGTGAACGGAAGGTGCTCATGGAAGTGAACTTTTGCTGCATTATACTCCTTCAGTGGCTGCTTTTGACTCACAGAAAGCTGGTTTCAGCAGCTGGGGGATCCACATGGACGAAAAGACATGCTGTATAAGTGACTGCAGTGAGGAGGAAGCAAATAAAATCACCCCTCTCTGCCACTTATGCCAATGGACGTCTTGCTCCAGTGGAAGCACCACTGACGGAAGAGCCTTGAGGTACAGCTGTTGCCCATTCCCTCTTATCACTGAGCCTCCCCATTTCACACAGTTTTCAGTCCATGCAGGTCCCCTGACTCTGGCACCAGAGTTTCACAAGCCAAAAAGGGTTGCTGGGAATGTAAAGAAATGTCCACTTCCATAAGCATTTTGAAGTAGCTTAACTATCAGCCTTACCTTCTATTTAAAACTACTTGGGAGCCCTTTCTAGTTTTTATGAGGTAAATATTTATGAGCTAAATCCTGCAAGTTAGCTTCCTTGACAACTAGATGGACCTTTGACCCACTCAGAAAGGAATAGCTGGATGGACAGAAGACAAAACTGGTCGTTTTGCTCTCAAAAATAGAATCACCCCTTGTGGTATGGTGTCTGCCAATTCCTATTGCCTGCTTTTCGGTAAGGCAAATAATCAAATGGCCACTTGTACCCGGAATATTGCATTTATTTTTGGCAACTTTTACATCAGTAATTTCTCACTGACCAGCGTTAATTATTTTAAACACTGAAGAATACCTGGCCAAGGTTAAGGAATTTGAAGTCTCGTTGGTTTCAATAGGAGAGATTTTAGCATACGCTTAACTCTCCAGTTGAAATCAATTTATCTTTAAAGTTCTTAACACTGTCTGTATTGTGCCCAAAGTATTTTAGAAAAAAAACACCCCAACAAAAATTATATTGTGACTCTAAGGTCTGTGCAACTAGTTGAGAGCTCTGACCTTGCGCTTCTCAGTAGCAGCCCACTGTGCCCCATGGCAACTCACTGTAGAGACAAATGTATGATATAGCCACATACAGACTTTAAAGACTATTTATTCAGATATTATACTTCACTTTTCTCCCCCATGGGGACCCATAGCTGCTGTGGATACTTATTCTTCATCAGCCTAGTTAAATAGTTTGGGCTGAGAGAGAGAGACTGGTCCAAAGTCACCCGTTGCATTCCTGTAGCATAGTGGCAATTTGAACTCACGTCTCCCAGATCCTAGTCTGACACCCTGACCATTACACCTTGCTGGCACCCTGTTATTTGACCAGTTTATGATATGGGACGGGGTCTGCTGTGAAAGGAAAAAGTCAACATTTATACTAGGCATGCCCAAGCATTTAGGGGTATCTTAAGTAGCTTTTTATTGTTTGTTTATTTATTTAAAACATTTTAATGCTGCCTTTCCACCTGATCAGGATCCCCAAGGCGGCGCATATAAAAATGTTAAAACATTTGAACGGTTATTAACAACATTTAAAATTATAAATTAATTCAATAAAAAACACATAAACAACACCAGAACCAGGGAGGATGGGCATGAGGTATGTCAAACAAAGCAAAAAAGTCTTCTCCCACTGGCTGAAGATGCCAATAAAGGGAGACAGACAAATGTCCCTTGGGAAGCAGTTTCAAAGTTTTGGTGCCACTACCAAGAAAAGCCTTTTATTACAGACCTAGGCAGTTTTCTGACGTATAGTAAGTAAGAATACACTTTTGTGTGTGAATAAACATAGAAGAAGCCATGTAGCTGAAAATCAAATAGTTGTTTTTAATCTAGTACATGCCAGACTATAGAGATCAGTTCCCTGGACAAAATGGCAGCTTTGGAGGGTGGACTCTATGGCATCACATCTCTGATAAGTTCCCTCTCTCCAAAGCTCCACCCCCCATATTTCCAGGAATTTCCCAGCCAAATTGGCAACCCATCAACACCAGTAGTCCCGCATGGATGCAATGGAGATCTTAGATATTTTAGAGAGGAAGATGGTGGGGAAGTCAATTATTTTTGATTGTATTTTGAAGACATACATCTAATAATTTTATGAATTGCTAATGATTATCTTTATTGATATAGAGGATGTATGTCTAAATGAAATGTTGGTTATTATTGAAAAAAAATAAAAATATATATATTAAAAAAAAAACACCAGTAGTCCCATTTGTTTACCTAGGTATGCAAAATCTTGTTGTAAAACTTGAAAGTTTGCTTGACATGCACCTAATCTGTACTATTTGTTTCCCCTTTTTCCCATCTTACTAGGATGACATGTTTATTGTGCTTATTTTGTTTTTAGGGTCACTGTGACAGCTATGTGTAATATGGACTTCAGTCGCTTTCCTCTTGATACACAAACATGTTCATTGGAAATTGAAAGCTGTAAGTAAACAAAATTTAAACAGAAGGACAAACACTGTCTCAAATTTGACTTTGAAGAAGCGTTGCTCACAGTTCTTCTGAACGATTCTTCAGTTCTTTTCAGAACTATGGGATGAGGAAAAAATCTGAAAGCACAAATTCACTGTTGTATACAGAGAGGGCCCTGGCCTGGATGGCCCAGACTAGCTTGATCTCATCAGATCCTGGAAGCTAAGCATGGTCATCCCTGGTTTGTACTTGGATGGAAGACAGGATTTCCTTGTCTCTGAACTCCCACTGCAGCCCCAAATGATCCCTGGAATGGTGTGTTCATGAGGGACAGGAGACCCCTGGAACATCGTGAAGGAGGATCTGGAGGTCTGTAGTGAGAAGGGGGAATTGGCAAAAATCGCCCTCCCCTTCCATTAGTGGAAATTTACTATGGGATCCAGGTTACTGACAGCACTTACAGCTGTTGCAGGTCATGTACTTTCTCCCATAAAAGTCAACAGGAGCTATTTGCCTATACAAGAAAATCAGTATTCTGTCATAATTGATTAACAGTTTGCCAGTCCAATTTAAATACACTCTTCTAATTAGAATATATGATGTGTGTGTCCGATAGTCAAATAGCACCACATTCTAAACTGTGTACTGAATATCATCCTATTTATTGCAATGAAACCAGAAGTTACTTTCCCCCAAAACAGATGCCTACACGGAAGACGATCTCATGCTGTACTGGAAGAATGGGAATGACTCCTTAAAAACAGATGAGAGGATATCACTATCCCAGTTCCTCATACAAGAGTTTCACACTACTACCAAACTTGCCTTCTATAGCAGCACAGGTGAGCACATTTTGGTAAACACTCACTTTTCATATTTTCAGGCAGAATCTATTTCCCCTTTGCTTGGAGAAACTAGCAGTGGACTGACTAGAGGGGCCGCTACAGCATGATGTTGGGCAACTTCTTTCCCGCAAAAGCTTTGCAGCTTCAGAAAGGTTGTGCTCCTAAATCCCAACCTGGGCAGCCCAATCCTTTCCCGAGGGGCGGGGGGGGGCAGATCTGCAGTGGCCGGGAGTGGCACAGCTGTGCCGCCTTCCCAAAGGGTTCCTGGCCGCCGAAAAGGGAGTTTTAGGTATTTAAAAATCAAATCGAGGGGGGGGGATCCCCCATTGCTACCAATGGGGCTGCGCCACCTTTTTTGGTGATGCAGCCCCACCACAGCATGAGGGGGCGTTCCCGGGGCAAAAGGGGTGAGGAAGTTGCCTAATGGCAGCTCCTGCCCCAGGAACACTCTGGGAATCCCCTCCCCCCATGCGGGCACAGGCTTTCCCTTTTGGGAAAAGCCCTGCCGGTGTATTTGTCCCTGCACCGGCATAGGTGCCACCTTATTCCGTGATAAGGTGGCACCTATGCTGGTTCGAGGTCATGCTGGCTCCTAAGGAGCTTCAGGGCCCCGCTCCAGGAATGGGCTCTTAGTTTAATTGCTGTTTGTATGTTCATATTATTACCATGGGAAAATATTTTGTAATGATCCTTTTATAAGCAAACAGTGGACTGCTCCATGGTGTTTCTGTGTCTGTTTCTGGCATCACAAGCACTTTTCCTTGAAAATTAGCTCTTTTCTTCTTTCTCCTGTAGGATGGTACAACCGTCTCTACATTAACTTCACTTTACGTCGCCATATCTTCTTCTTCTTGCTCCAGACCTATTTTCCCGCCACTCTGATGGTCATGCTATCCTGGGTGTCCTTCTGGATAGACCGCAGAGCTGTGCCTGCAAGAGTTCCCTTAGGTAAATGAATATAAATGTGGCTGCACATTCTATTTATTCTATTTATTTATTTGGATTTGTTAGCACCTCTAATCCAAGGGAATCTGTCAGAAAAGCAGGTATAATTGAGATGTCTTTGGTAGTCTCTTCTACCCCTGTTCTTCCACCTAGAATAGTGGGTTGTTAGCTGACCTGTTCTAAATTTTTAGCACTTCTTAACAATAAGCATAGCTATGGTACCATTTTTGGCAGTGTTTCCCTCCCACACACACACAATTGTATTTTACTCTGGCCTATGGAAAACCTAATAGATGGAATTGGGTAAAGGTTTATTGCTGTAGTATCTTACTAAGGTTATATAGTGAACCTCATTGTTGTGTGTGGTCAGACCCGGCAATCCATGGGTGCCAGGATTGCCAGATCTCTCCTTTGTTTCCTTCCCTCCAGCAGTTTGGGGAGGTTGCACTGAGAAGGTGGTGAAATCTCCTTCTCGCAGTGCAGTTCTGCTGATAGAAGAAACAGGATTTCATCCCCTTCCCACTCCTCAGTGCAGTCTCCTGACCTGCAAGGCATTTCTGCTCTAGCCCCTGAAATCCCCTGAAATGTTACCTTTGGGTTTCAAGGGTACCCTAGGAACAGTACAAGGGACAACGTGGGGGCCTGCTTGGGAGAGGGTAATCAGCAAAAACACTCTTCTTCCGTAGCCACCCTTGTGCTGGTGTTAACAGATTGCAGGATCTCAATAATGGAAACTAGGGGGATTAGTTCATATATATAGTTTGACAGGCTTAATGATAATATAGTTCAATTTTGTGCTGAAATGCAGGATCAACATGTGCCATAATAGCTATAGAAAGATGAGCCAGTGGTTCAGACGACTCACTCCTTCAACTGAGCATTTGATTTTAGTAAAGAAAAACTTGGCTCATTATTTTGGGTAAACAATATTGACTTGTTTCAAAATTCAGTCTCTCAAAATGAATAATTTTATGCCTTAGGGATAACAACGGTGCTGACCATGTCTACCATCATCACGGGTGTCAATGCCTCTATGCCTCGGGTTTCCTACATCAAAGCTGTGGACATTTACCTCTGGGTCAGTTTTGTGTTTGTCTTCCTCTCGGTGTTAGAGTACGCGGCAGTGAACTACCTGACCACAGTGCAAGAACGAAAAGAACGGAAGCTACGAGACAAGGTATGCTTTATGTCAATCGGTGCTATGTAATTGAAATGCCAGAATGGGTGCATTGTAAATTAAAAAGAAAAACACCAACAGGAACTAAGCTTCTATAGAATAAAACATGCACACACAAAAAACTGATAAAACAGGATATGCGCACATCAGGTTCCTTTTACATTGGCTGGCTCTACGCATGAAGCAGAATGAGTTGGCAGAGTTCAGAGGTGTGAAAACAAATTATATTGGCCTGTATTCAACCACAGTTTCAGAGATTTAAGGACGCTTTAAGAGGGGGCAGCTGTTATGTATGCAGTGGGAATCTAATTTTTTATTGGCGTAATGCCGCAATAAATGTTTCTGTTCTGTTCTATGCAGTGGGAAGCTGGGAACATCTTGAGCTTGGAGCCTCTTCAGGCTCCTGCACTTGTGTGTCCCTATTGGGTGGAAGGGTTGCAGCCGCCCAATCACAGACTTGGGGGGCGTGGCCCTGAGCGGCCAAGCGGGCATATAAGCAGGGGTTTGTTGCACAGTTCTCCCGTTCTGTTCCTGTTCACTCAATAAAGCAGTTGCTGTTGGAACTCCGTCTCCAGTCTCATGTCTCACCCACACGTACATAATATTGGCAACGAAGGTGGGATCCTGAAGCTGGTAGGCAGCCCAGCTCATCCCCGCTGTCCTACTGCAGCCCACGGCGCTTCCTGCCACTCATTTTGTTCAAGGAAAGTGGTCAGCGGACCCTAGAGATTAAAATGGGGGTCCATAGTGTGAGACGGAATCAGTGGAAATCCCTGCCCCTTCTTAAGGAAATGTAAGGGCCCTTAAATCTTTGGAGTGTATGGCTGGATACAGGCCAGTGTTTCAGACTACAGTGAGGAAATCACATTTGAATGTTCTCCATTTCTGCAGTGGTGAATTGAATGTGATGAAGGCATTAACAGATGGCACTCACTGGTTGGCAAGCTGTTGTCAAAAGCTACATTTAGACTTGTTATCATCCACAAGGGAGAGGGCTGGACTAGAACTGCTCTTTGCTGTTCTAGCTTCCTGTCTACAGGATTTTAAATATATATATATTCAGGAGCCTTCAAAAAAGACCCTATCCTGCAGTCTGAAGCAGTTCTACTATTTCTACCACCTCAGAACTCTCCTCCCTCCTTCGGTCAATCACTGATGTAGTGGGTACCTCCTCCCATGATCTGATTAGCTCACTATTTTTAGGGTGCTTCCAGATAGACTTGGAAGTTGTGGGCATAGTGAATCAACATCTTACCTCTGTGAACCGCACTAGGAGTATCAGGCCCTTTGCTGCTGACCACTAGTCCAAACTTAGCAGCAAAGTAAGCATGATGGCAGAGAGAGGGCTGCTATAATACCAATAGCAGGTCTCTCTTTCTAGAGATACCATTTCCCCTACTTCTGGCTTGGTACAACAGCCAACATACCAGCAAATTAAAAAAGCACCATCTGAAATGGCCATTTTAAAGATGAAATCTGCTGTGGTTCACGTTTGCCACATTTTGCACAAAATAAAACTGACCGACATGCCTTGAGCAAAGGTGTATCAACTGTGTTTAGGTCAGTGCAAATTTCATGATTCTTTGCTAAGAATCCTGGAAAGTATATCAAGCAAGGATGCCAAGAACGGTCAGTCCTGGTTCTCAGCAAAGAGAGAAACAGTTTATGTATTGTCAAAATTTATACCACGCGTTTCTGCCTTCATCAGGGCCACCGGGGGTGGGGGGAATAACAAATTAAAAACATACATAATTGAAACATGTCTTAAAAGTTATTAAACTCCAAAGCTAAAATGCACATACACGTACGAAAACATTTTTTTTTTTAAAGTTCAATCATAGGGCAGGAAAGAGAAACAAAAAAGTATTTATCTACTGGTGGAAGACAGCAACAGAAGGGGACAGATGAGTCTCTCTGGGGGGAGTTCCAGAGTTTTGGTGCCACAACTGAAAAGGCCTTCTCCCTGGTTGCTGCCCACCAAATCTTAGAAAGCACCCAAAACAGAGCCTCAGATGACCATCGCAGTTGGGTAGGTTCATAAGGGAGCAGGTGGTCCTTCAGGTATACTGGTCCCAAGCCATATAGTGCTTTAAAGGTCAACACCAGCACCTTGAATTGTGCCCAGAAACAAAATTGGAGCCAGTACAGATGGGCCAAGACTGGAGTTATATAGTCCCTGCACTCAATTCCAGTTTAATCTGTAGTATATACATATCTCAACATAAATGGGTTGGATCCACTAATCTGTCAGTAAGATGGCCAGGGGACCCCCCCCCCTTTCCCAACAGCCCTTTTAAAATCTGGATTGTGGGATTCTGTGAGGGAGAAGGCCAAAAATAAAAAACCCAAACAAACCATTCTTCTTGCCTCTTTAATCAATGAAGCTGATCCAACCCAGTGTTTTTACCCAGTCCTGCAGATCTCCTGATCTAAACAGCCAGAGATTAAGATCACTCCTGTGAGAAAAACTATTGTTTGCCCTTTTCTCTACAGCTTCCTTGTACTTGTGCTGTGCCTCAGCCAAGGCAAAATATGATCGACGGCACTTACAGTGATGGGGAAGTGAATGAACTGGGACAGTATGTATCTGAAAATGGCGAGAAACAAGACAGAATGATGGTCCAATTGGCACTTGGTTCAGAAAGACATTCGAACAGGAGGAAAAGCCAGAGATATAGCAGCATGAAGATTGATACTCATGCCATTGACAAGTATTCTAGAATAATTTTCCCCGGAGCATACATTTTATTTAACCTGATATACTGGTCTATTTTTTCATAATTACAGTTTCCCCCCCCTTTAGCCAGTTTCCACGTGGTGCATGTGTTAACTGTATGAAACTAATGACCACCAAGCAAAATAAAATGACAATAGACTATTCTATGCTTTGACAAAAAAAATCTGCTACTTTTGTCATGAAAGCTATGCAAGGCGGTACCCAATTCATTCTACGGACGCTCTTGTGGAACTCCCTACAAGACTCAAGTTCACCAGCACAAAAAACCATAAACAGTTGTGCAGGTCTACAACCGTAACAACAAACAAAGACATCATAAACAGCAGCTGCAGCACAACAAAAAGAGGGAAAATGCAAAAAAGAAAAGATATTAATCAGTGCTTTAAAATGCAAATGTACTGAAAAGTACAGAACTTTAATGATATGCTATGAAAGCAAGAAAATCTTTTGAGCTGCTCTGATGTGAACCAGCTAATTTGGTATCTGTACTATTAGGAGCAAACCTGAATGGATAGACTGTATATTTTGTTTCCATTTGTAAAAACATATAGTATTCTACATATTTTAGTATTTGTATACATAAGATTACAAATTCAAATATTATACACTTTCACTACACCACTCCACATACAACAGAAGTCCTTGGTTAAAACTAATACAAGTCAACTTTTTTGCATGTAATCCCCTATATTAATCAATATGTGGTATTTCATCACCCGCTGAAAAAGCTAAACAATCTAAAAAATTACTTCCACATGGTGTAACTTCATAAAAACATACCCATACCCTGAACACCTGCATTATAAAGTCTATAGTTGTCACCAAAATTAATACTCTACAGCAGGGGTGTCAAGCATAAGGCCCACAGGCCGGATCCGGCCCCTTGAGAGCTCTTATCTGGCCCACAAGCCTGCAGAGGCAGCCACACACACCCCACTCTTGATCTGGGCTGGCAAGGCATGGCCCAGCCCAACCAAGTGATATTTATGTCATATCCAGCCCTCGTAACAATTGAGTTCGACACCCTTGAGCTAAGGTCTTCTTCAAAGCACCAGACAATATTTAGTGTAATTTTCTGCTGTCACAAGCAAGGTGCAAGGTGTATACTTCTGAAACACACCAGCAAATACCTGCGCCTGATTCGCTCCTTCCATTTAAATTGGGACAATGCAGGACTTTGAAAACCTGCGGAAGTCCTGGAAATGGGGGGGTGGGGTGAACCCGGAGCCAGGTGTCTTGAGGGTTCCTTGACACCCCCCGGCAGAATTGGGAGGTGGGGAATGAGTGGACTTCAGCAGTAAGGGAATGCAGGAAAGTCTTGCTCTTTTTGTTCATGGTGATTCGGATCCAGCCCAGATTGAAAAGTTTGGAAGAAACAACAGCAAACCAATTGCTCTACTTAACTGTACAATCCTTTTCCCCCCTCCCACACAAACCATTTTGATTGCTTTCACTGTCAATACTTTATATAATTATTCCACTCCTATTTCAATATTTTATTGAAAGGAATCAGATTTTATACAGATGCTTGCCAAGAAAACCAAATTCTTTTCTGACAGCTTGAGACTCTATACAGCAGGAAGTAACCAACTGATATATTTCCATTTTAAGCAGCCGCATTAGGGAATTTAGGCCTAAGATTGAGGCAACTGCAAAATGGTTTAATCTTTGCCCACAAATTATTCCTCCCAGCCTCACATTAGCTCATTACTAGATTTTGTTTTAGGTTTATTATCCATTCCAGTGCCTTTGCGTTTGTAAAACACTGACAATATCTTGTCACTAACCTTCCTGGTGCCTGAGAGGAATGGCGTCTCCCTTCAGAACGGGCAGAAGGGACTGCTTCTGCCCTCTCAAAATCCTTTGGCACAAACAGAGGACTAGTACAAGGATACTAGTTTGAGAGTAGGTATCCCCTGGTGTGTGCTGTCAGCGGTGCACCAGACCATTTTGCTTGGCAGTCCAGGTCAGGTCTCTGCCCAAGCAGCTGAAGGACCGGCACCACTGCTGGGACCAGTAGAGTGTGAAAAAGCAAAAACCACGGCTCATGCCTGTCATCACTTCCCAGACTTGCTCGGCCACCAGCTGGTGAATCCCCGAGATGCTTGGCTTATTCCAGGGTGTCTAGCCAAGGACAACCCCCCTTTTCTCTGCCACACACATCATTTTGTTCGCAGGCACACACAAACATCTTCAGAGGTAGACTTTTTTTTCCCAGCAGTTGGCCCCAAAGGACGGCTCCAACCTGGGCAGGTCTGAGCAGATATTTGAAAATGGGGCTCCATCCTATGCAGAAGCTGGCATTTTGTTTCAGATTTTAGAAGTAACCGGTGTTCGGTTCTTTACTGTCGTTCAATACAAATCACAAAAACTGTATTAAATGTAAATATTTTATTTAATTAAAAGGGGTGTAAGGAATACCTCAGCACTCTTCTTGTGCAATGTTTAAATGCAAACTATGCCACTGAACTCATGGAAGATGTTTATTTCCAGTTCGGGCTTTGAACATCACTTGTACATGAAATCCACATCTTCACATACAGTTTACAGCCTACGCAACACAAACAGTACCGTGAGCATACTCAAGTCATTAAACATTGGGAAAAGAACTGGTTCGCTCAAAGAAGGCTTTTAATAATGGAATTGGGGCTGGTCTCCCCAAGAAGCTCATTCTAAAGAGAGCAAGTCACAACTGAAGAGGACCCAGAGCTGGCCAGATGCACCACTCCAGTTGAGGGCACAACACATTTCTGCATGACAAGCGCAAATGTGGCATGGACTCCTCAGGGGAGAGAGTGAATAAAAAAGCTAGTTTGAAACTGCAACGACCAGTCTGCCATTTTACAGAAGGCAGAAAAGGGCTTAATATGGTATTAGGTGTAACATTGTTTCCTGAGGGTACAGCATTTGGGACAGAACGTTTATGGCCAAGATATGTTTGAAAAACCTGTGACTTAGGCCTGCTGAAATCTCCAGGATCTGGAATAAGTTTTCCAATTGTAAGAAAATAAGAGAACTTTGTTGCCAAGCAAGTTCTCTGTGCCCGCCCACCCCTGAATTACGCAAAAAGCAAGTGCAGAATTATGTTTGATAAAAATTCCATCATTTAAAAAGGTTTCTGGGATTCATTATATCAGTACGGACCAAATACAGTCCACTACCCAGGGACTTTAGGACAAGTCTTCTCAATATCCCAAGGGCACATCTTCCTCTTTTACACTGTAGTGCTCTTGCTCTTCTTGCTTGGCTTGTCTGAAGTCTTCTCTCACTCTTTCCAGCAGGCCAGGTCTAAAGAGAACATCTACTGCAGTCATCGCCAAAGCTTTAGCTGTACGCAAGGCATACTGTTGGGCTACTTTGGACCCTGAAGGGAAACACCAATGTTCAGATTAATAAAACTACCAAAACCGACACAGATGAAAAACACAATTTCTGCAATTTAATGGCCTGCATGCCACTAGCTCTTAAAAAAAAGAAAAAAAGAAAAGAACTGCGGGAACATGCCAAAACAAAAGTATCTACTGACCTGCAGCCTCTGTGAACTGCTCAGTGTGATTTAGAGCATCTGAGCCAATATAAAAATAAGCATGAATTCCAGGAACAACATGAGAAACATTTCCAAAGTCTGTAGATCCTGGAAGGTTTAAAAGGAAAAAAGATCTTAAGTTGCAGATTGCAATTTTCAATTAATATAGAATACATAAACTAAAAGCATAAGAGGACAAAATCCATTTAATTTTATTTTGGTTTCCACCTCAGCACTACAACTTTTTTTGTACCAGCTTCACTCATGGACATTATAATACAAATACTGCTTGGCAATTGAAAGAATTTTCAATAAACCTATTAAAATATTAACTTGCTTTCAGCCAGTAAGTTACTTCACTACGATGTGCATCTTCAAAACCAGGAAAATCAACAAATGCTTGTATAAGCAAGCTTAATCTTAAATGGCACAGCAGAAGCATAACAAAATGTCGTGCGCCTCTTCCGACTATGAAAATTGCTCTCGCAAGAAATTTAGCCGGCAAAAATGCCAAATTACCTGAAAAACTAGACATTTGGTCCAAAAATTCCATTCCCAGGCTCTTTCCATTTTCCATGTAAGTTTGCTGCAGGCTTTTATTTGGAAGCACATTGTAATAATCCGGGCAGGCAGTTTTTAACTCTATCTAGAAAACCAGAACGCACCAATTAGACCGGGGTCCCCAACCTTTTTGAGCCTGTGAAATTCTGACAGAATTGTGGGTGCTGTGGGGAAATGGCTGCTGTGGGAAGCAGGCCACAAAATGATCCATAATAGGAGGAAGAGACAACAACAAACGCACACAAAGGAAGCCTAAGTGCGAGGGACCAGAGGAGTGTTGTTTTTTTTTAAATACACTGGGAAAGAGGAGTGAGAGAATAAAACCATATACTATAGTTGCAGCTGAAACGACGTTATTTTAATCTGCACACTCAACCAGAAGCTCTGCTGGGCAGGAGCACCCTCTGCCCTCACTCGCTTTCTAAAAACACTTAGTGGGCACCAGGAAAGGTGTCAGCAGGTGCCATGGCATGCATGCGCACCACATTGGGGATCCCTGAACTAGACTTTTAAGAGCATCCAGAACTACTTCACTACCTTAGTGCGGTTTTAAGACTGAAAGAAGCAAATAATTAAGTATGCCACCTGTCAAGAAAACATCCATGCCTTTATAATGAAAAAGGTCCCATTATGTGTTATATACTGAAAAGGACAAAAAGGACAGAGGTGAGGATAAGGGAAGGAAGGACAGTGTTGTGGTTGGAGTCTGCTATAGACCTCCTGATCAGGGTGAGGAAGTGGATGCTGCCCTCCTTGACAGGGTATACAAACAAGAACTGGCAGTTATGGGTGATTTCAACTTCCCTGATATGTGCTGGGAGACAAACTTTGCAAAGTGCCCACAGTCACTCAAGTTCCTCTCCTGCCTGGCCAACAACTTCCTTCATCAAATGGTGGAGGTTGCTATGAGGAGCACAGCCAAACTCGACATAATATTGACTAACAGGCAAGGGATGGTAGATGAGGTGAAGGTGGTGGGGACTTTAGGGGGAAGTGACCATGTCTTCCTAGAATTCCTTTTGCTGTGGGGGACCAAGGATGTTTGTAGCCATATGTGTCTGTTAGATTTTGGTAGGGCAGATTTTAATAAACTCAGAAGCATGATGAGAATCATTCCATGGGCAAGACTGCTGGAAGGGAAAGGAGCAAGTGACGAGTGGGCTCTCCTAAATCAAGAGCTCTTGTGCGCTCAAGCCCTCACTTTTCCAACAAGAAGGAAACATGGTAGAAGATCCAAGAAGCCAATGTGGATGAACAGAGAACTCCATGAGGAGCTAAGGGAGAAAAAAGACATGTTCAAGAAATTGAGGCAAGGACTTACCTCTAAAGAAGAGTATCTGCGGGTTGATAGGCACTGTAGGCCAGCCACCAGAGAGGCCAAAGCTCACAGTAAGCTGATGCTGGCCTGAGAAGCTCACTACAACAAGAAAAGCTTTTTCAGATATCTGAGGAGCAAATGCAAAGGAAAAGAGGTCATAGGCCCACTGTTGGGTGAAAATGGAGTAACTCTGACAAGAGGACAGAGAGAAAGCAGAAAGGCTCAATGCCAATTTTGCTACAGTTTCCCCCCTGAAAAAGACAATGGGCTCATATAAAGATGATAGTAGGGAAGGCATGGCATCTGGGCTACCTCTTGGAATACAGGAGATGTGCCACAAGACTGGAGGAGGACTAACATTATCCCAATTTTCAAAAAAAAGGGAGGAGGGATAACCCAGGAAACTACATGCCAGTCAGTTTGACCTCTGTCCCAGGGAAGTTACTGGAGCAGATATTAAAGAGATCAATCTGTGAGCATCTGAAAGACAACTTGGTGATCCTGGGAAGTCAGCATGGATTCGTCCCCAACAGGTCCTGCCAGACTGAGTGAGGAGCTTACTGGATCAAGGGAATGCGGTTTATGTTGTTCACCTAGATTTTAGTAAGGCTTTTGACAGGGTTCCCCATGATGTTATGATGTGTAAACTAGAGGACTGTGGACTGGACCCTAGAATAGTTAGGTGGATAGGGAGCTGGTTGGAGAACCACATGCAAAGAGTAATTGTCAATGGCATTTCATCTGAATGGAGGGAGGTGTCCAGTGGGGTGCCACAAAGTTCAGTTCTAGGCCCGGTACTTTTCAAATGTTTATAAATGATCTGGATGAGGGTGTGGAGGGACTACTCATTAAATCTGCAGATGACACCAAATAGGGAGGAGCAGCAAACACACCAGAAGACAGAAATAGAATTCAACGAGATCTGATCACACTGGAAAAGTGAGCAGAGTGAACAGGATGCAATTCAACAAGGATAAGTGCCAAATTCTACATCTGGGTCACAAAAATGAGGGACATGCATACTTATACTTCTGGGTAGCAGTGTGTGTGAACAAGATCTTGGGGTATGGGTGGACCATAAATTAAATATGAGCAGCCAGTGTGACACAGCGACAAAAAAAGCTAACGTGATCTTGGGGTGCATCAACAGAGGCATAACATCCAAATCACAAGATGTTATAGTTCCGCTCTACACTGCATTGGTCAGGCCATAGAGTACTGTGTGCAGTTCTGGAGGTCTCACTTCAAAAAGGATGTGGACAGAATGGAGCGGGTGCAGAGGAGAGCGACGAGGATGATCAGGGAACTGGAGACCAAGCCCTATGAGGAAAGGCTGAGGGATTTGGGAATGTTTCATCTGGAGAAGAGGAGGTTGAGGAGAGACATGACTGCTCTCTTTAAGTATCTGAAGGGCTGTCACTTAGAGGAGGGCAGGGAGCTGTTCCTTTTTGCTGCAGAGGATAGGACTCACAATAATGGGTTTAAATTGCAGGCAGAGAGGTACTGGCTGGATATTAGGAAAAGTTTTTTTACAGTAAAGAGTTGTTCTACAGTGGAATCAGCTACACAGGGAGGTGGCGAGCTCCCCCTCACTGGCAGTCTATAAGCAGAGGCTGGACAAACACTTGTCAGGGATGCTCTAGGCTGATCTTGCATTGAGCAGGGGTTGGACTAGATGGCCTGTATGGCCCCTTCCGATTCTATGATAATATATTTGTTCTATTACATCTCATTAGTCTTGGCAAGTGAGTGACTGAGGAGTTACTCAAGCAATAGCAACTAACGAACAGATCAGCACTCTTCCTTTGAAACTGGAAGGAAAAGGGATAATACTTGTTAAAATGCAGAACAATGGTACAAATTAAAAACGTTTGTGATCTCTACAGGTAACCTGATCAAGCTGCTGTTTTAGTTATTTATATTTGACTTTTCTGCTAATGGGTTTCACAAAAAGATCTTATGTGTGAAGCGTTTGTGATCTGAGTTGTGCAATTACTTTGACTGCAATACTGATGACTATAAAAGCTAACATTTAGCATATATGACAAGCCATCTACATTTGCTGATTTTTTTCTTCTTCATCAGCTAAATGGAGGACTTCAGGCAAGTACCTCTCCATTTCAGTTTTCACCTGGAAAATGGCACTAAACTGTCAACTACAGTTTGCACATGACTGTAGCTTATAAAGCATTATGTACATTAACAGGAGTAGTTAAACAGATTAATGACTACTAGTACGCCATTTTAAAAATATCCAAAAGGACAAAGCCTCTTACTTTGCAACCTGTGGCCAGAGCGGCAGCTTTGAAGCAGCTTTCAGCTTTATCTGTCAGAACAGGGAGGTCCTTCAGCAGAGGGGTACGCAAAAAAAATTCTAGCTCCGAACACGAGGGTATAATATTTGCTATCTCACCACCTTGTTTTATAACACCTGCAAAACAAGAGCAATTTTTTAACAGCGAAAAAATAGACAATACTAAAAATGTTACTATTTGCTTCTTTATAGTATCACTTCTTCACATATCCGCTTTGTCACAAAGATTAACATTTGTCAGATTTTGTATTTCCAGATTCTCAATTTGCAAGATTGAAATAAAATTTCATGTGTTGCTTGAATTTAAGGGCATTCCATTTCCAAGCATGTGAACAAACTCTGAGATTGTGCTTTATGAATTTGGGATTGTGTCTTGTGAATCTACTAGAGAACTGATTTGGTATAATCCAATACTTTGATAAGGGGTGCAGGTCTATAGCACTTAGATAGCACTGTCTACATAGCTCACCATGGACTCTCCAAGCTGGTTTCATCTGCTGTCTTAATACTGACAGATTGTTATATGCAAGAACAGCAGCATCTAAAGCATTTATTCCTTCCCAAGGATATGCAGCAGCATGAGAAGCTTTTCCATAATACTTCACAATCACACTAGGAAATAAAAAAAATTCTCTATACATCCTAAACATTAGAACATGAGAATACAGGCTATGAAAAGCACAAGGTTAAATCATGGAGGTACGCATGTGTGTGTATTAAGTGCCACCAAGTCATTTCCGACCTATGGTGACACTATGAATCAATGTCCTCCAAAATGTTCTATCATTAACAGGCATGCTCAGGTCCTGCAAAATGAGGGCCATGGCTTCCTTTACAGGGTCAATCTATCTCATGTTGGGTCTGTCTTCAACTCTTCCTACCATTATTTGCCTTTCCAGTGACTAAAGAATTATAGCCTCAGTTTAGTCATTTTAGCTTCTAGGGAGAGTTCAGGCTTGATTTGCTCTAGAACCCACTTATTTGTCTTTTTGGTAGTCCGTGGTATCCGTAAAACTCTCCTCTAATTCCACATTTCAAAAGAATCTACTTTCTTCCTGTCAGCTTACACATATCAAATACAAAAATTCAAAAACCACTAAACTGAAGAGAGCCAACCACTCACAGATTGCTTAACTCAGATTACCAGAACTGTGTCAAGCTAATTTCTTCAAGCTGTATGACAAGTTTCATTAGCCATTGTAGCTATCCATCAGCTATCAAGAATGCAGTACTATGTATTGCTCTTTTTTCACATACATTGCTCTTTTTTCAGAGAATAGTATACATATGTGCATTCTTCTAACAGTCTTTAGAGCTAGGTTTGACTGATAGACACAGTCTCTGCCTACCAAAGGAAGCAATGGAACAGCAAACTTACTGATGATTTGCCAAAGCAGGCATATAGGGCATATCTTTCTGAAAAGGATGAGCCATGAACACAACATCGAGGTTGTCAAAAGCACCAGTTTCAATCAGCTGCACTTTGCCTCCTCCCACTTCTTCTGCTGGAGTACCTAGAACAGTAACCTAGGAAGAAGAGAAGTGGTTTCTCAATTATTTCAAAAGGATGCAGAAATTCAGGACATTGTGAACTCCTTAGATCAAATACCCTACCAGCTATGCAATTTAGGACTGCTTTAATCAAATGCAGTCCTAAATAAAACTGCCGCCAGCTACTTCCTAAAGATCAAAAGTGAGGGGGACAGCATCACCTCCCTGAGGAGGTTGTTTCATAATCGCGGGGAGGGAAGGCTGCCACTGAAAAGGCCATCTCTTGTGTACCTTCCAAGCGACCTTCTTTGATTGATGGGCGAGTCAGGAAGGCCTCTCCCTGTGATCTTCATTCCGAGACAGGAACGGGGTAGAGGACTAGTAAGGGGACGCATGGACTTTCCCTTCTCCCCACACAATTTCTCTAGGCCACTTTAAGCCCATAAAGCCATATTTTTTAACATTTCTTGCTGAGCCTCAAGGCAGATTACATCATTTAAAGGGGGGGCACAACTTCCTTTGGAGAACCTCCCGAAAGCTACATGAGATCCCCCTAAGACAGGAATGCTGACGCTGAGTTTACAACAATTTACATGTTATTGGAGCAAACCCAACCCCATCCAGCCCTTACAATTTTGGCACTCAGCCTCGTTTGAGGAGAGACCTCGGGCGGAACCGTACGTGAATACAGTGAGGACTAAACAAGGCTGGTGTTTAAAGACAAATTGGCGAAAACTCATGGGAGCTCTTGCCTTGGATTTGCCGCTCTAAATGCACATTTCCCGGCCAAATTCTCAAAACTCAAAAATAAGCCCCCATGCAGATTTCTGAGAATTCAGATGGGGAAAACGAGCATCTAGAGCAACGGTTCCCAAAGTGGGCATTACCACCCCTTGGGGGGCAGTGGGACTACCTAGGGGGGCACTAAGAGGCAAGAGGGCAGCAGTAGGGGGCGCTAGAGGTGGGCCCATTCAACTGTGTTGTTCACTAATTTACAATAGATCAAGCTATGGCACCATGCTGGCAAATTTGGGGAAAACGATCAGAATTTTTTTCCAGATGTTGAAGAGCTGGTACCACTGGATCAAGTCCATCTACTTTGTTGAATAAATTTCAACTAAAAAGTTTTAATATGATTTGGATTGATGCGCAATTACTTGTTACTTTTTTTGAAATTGTATTGTTATTATCTTTAGTGCGCCATGCTAACCCTTATTTTGAATATTTATTAATAGGATAGGGGGCGCTGGGGTTAAGTTTGCGGAACCAAGGGGGCGGTGGCCCGAAAAGTTTGGGAACCACTGATGGAGAGAGTGGCAAATCCAAGGCAAAACTTCACATGCGTTTTCGCCCAATGCGTAGCTTGGAGCCTTAAGACACCCCCCGCTCAGCCATTATGATTCTGGCGATCCAACCCAGCCAACCTGCAAAATAACTGCACTTTGTATTCCCAGAGACGTCTTAAGAGTTTGAAAACGTTGTAAAAAAACATCGCTTTAAAAGGGTTTTTGGATACCACGGCTTATAAATGGTTGGAAGACGCCTTCACAGCTAAAGGGGCCAAACAAAGTGCGAACAGTATTTTTTATAACGTTTTCAAACTCTTAATACATCGGCAGGAATACATAGAAAGTGCGAACAGTATTTTTGATAACGTTTACAAACTCTTAATACATTGTTGGGAATACATAGAAAGTGCGAACAGTATTTTTGATAACGTTTTCAAACTCTAAATACATTGGTGGGAATGCATAGAAAGTGCAAACAGTATTTTTGATAACGTTTCCAAACTCTAAATACATTGGTGGGAATACACAGAAAGTGCAAACAGTATTTTTTACAACGTTTTCAAACTCTTAATACATCGCTGGGAATACCAGTGCGGGAACCCCCCCCCCCCCGGGCAATAAAGCCGCGCCTGGCCACCCTGCGCTTCACCTGGACGGCGGGGCCGCGCGGGGCGAGGCCCTCGAGGGCGGCCTGGAGGCCCAGGGCGGCGGCGGCGCCCACCTGGGCGATGAGGTTGTGGCCGCAGGCGTGGCCCAGGCCGGGCAGGGCGTCGTACTCGCACAGGAAGGCCAGGCGGAGGGGGGCGGCGGGGGGCTCGGCGCCGGGCCAGGCCCAGGCCCAGTCCGCCCGGAAGGCCGTCTCCAGCTTGTAGGCCGGCTGCACCGCCCAGGCCGGGCGGGCGGCGAAGAAGCGCGTGAGGGCGGCGTGGGCCTGCCGCTCCTCGTAGGCCAGCTCCGGCCGGCTCCAGATCGCCCGGCCCAGCTCGCCCAGCGCCGACGACGACGCCTCGATGCCCTCGCCCGCCCGACGCTTCAGCTCTTCGAGAAGCAGCGCCATCCCCGCCAGCTCGGTTCGTGTCACGGTTAGGCCTTTCCTCCCGCCCGCGTCGCAGGGTAGGCCGCCGCACCTGCTCGCCTAGCCTGACTGGAGTTCGAAGACCCGCCGGCGTGAATTCATAACGGCGTCTCACGGGGCGTTTTCTCCCGCCCTCTCCTTTGGGATCTTGGGAAACGTAGTTCTCTGCCCAGTCCCGTTCATTTGCCGCCTAGCCTCCCTCCCTTCCTTCCTTCCTCTTCCTTTTTCTTTCTTCCTTCCTTCCTCTCTCTCTCTCTCCATTCTTTCTTCCTTCCTTTCTCTTCCTTCCTTCCTTCTTCTTCCTTCCTTCCTTCCTCTCTCTTCTTTCTTTCTTTCTTTCTTTCTTTCTTTCTTTCTTTCTGCCTGCCTGCCTGCCTGCCTGCCTGCCTGCCTGCCTTTCTTTCTTATTGGTTTTTTTTATTTTTTTAAATAAAACAAAATAAACAAATACAATAACAACAAACAAAAAATAAAAAGAAAGTACAAAAGAGTATCAATTATACGAGGATCAATTATAATTATACAAAGTTATAAAATTCAACAAAGCAAAAATACCCTTTTGACCCTCCACCCACCTCAAAAAGCGGCCCTTCACCTGACTTCCGCAGAAGTGTCTAAACAGTTTTGAACATTGTTAATAGTAATAATAAAAAAGTAAATAAACTTGTTTCTATAACTCACTAACTAAAATAGTAAAATCCATTTTTGCCATTTTATCCCAATATGTGATGGCCTTTGCCCAAGTTTTTTTTTTTTTGAATGCGTCCATATCATTTTCATGTAAGAATTCTGTTAATTTGGCCATCCTGATATACATCCATAATTTCCCTCTCCAGTCACGAATTGAAGGTTTATTCACTTGTTTCCAAACTTTAGCTATTACAATTCTTGCAGCAGCAAAACTATATTGACAAATGACCCTCTCGTGACTACCCATTTTTTCTTGTGGGATTCCCAATAAACAAAATGCAGGTTTTCTTTTTACTCTCCGCCTAGCCTTTCTAACTGGTCGTAGAACTACTAAACCCACAAGGCATTGCACTAAACAGTCATCCACGCGCTGGGTCACGTGCTTTCCAAGGTGCGAGGCAAACTGAGGCTACGAAACTGTACACCCGTAGGTTCGAATAAGCCCCAAAATATACAATTAAGAGTTACTTCAGAATATATATAAGAACGCGCTGATTGATAATGTCTACAGCTGGTAATTCGAGCCATTGCCTTGCTAGCCAGTTGCAGCAAAAATAAGCAAGAGTCTTGTGGCACCTCAATCCCAGCATACGATTTCATGGACTAGAAAGTTTACTTCTTCAGAAGACATTATGAGTTGGAAATTTTTGTTTTGTTTTTATCGTGCCACAAGACTTCTGTGTATTTTTATATGGTCCAAGACCTGGAGAGCCAATCCAACGCCCATACTTTATATGCTACAATTAGGGTTGCCATCCTCTCGATATTAGCTGGAGATCTCCTGCTATTACAGCCGCTAGAGATCAGTTCTCCTGGAGAAAATGGCCACTTTGGCAATTGGACTCTATGGCATTGAAGTCCCTCCCCTACCCAAACCCCACCCCCCTCAGGCTCCGCCCCAATAACCTCCTGCCAGTGGCAACCCTAGCTACAACCAAAGGAAGAACAAGCAAAGACCTGGCTATTCCTTTACAAATGACACAGTGTGAGACCAGGTAGAGGCCGAGTTTACACTTGCTTGTGCGGAAGTAAATTATGCTTTGTGGGTTTCTTCCCAAACGGACTGGGCAAGTTTGCAACCAAAAAGCAGTAAACAATACCTGAGAGTTTCTCCTTTTTAAATCCGTGGGGTTGGAAGGGTATTTAAGGATTGCAGTGCAAATATTGTTAGGAGTAAAACCTGTTTTTAATCTGAAGAACAAGAAAACTTCTTGTGCCCTTCGTTTGAAAATTTAACATCAAACGTGAAAGCAGAGCTGAGTCTCTCACAGCAGAATTCTACAGTCTGGCTGCTTGAGGAATACGTTCACACTTAGGGTTGTTACTTAGAAAAGTTATTTATTGAGAGAAAACTCCATACTAGATAGGAAAGGCAGAGTAAAGGCTTCTAGCTATCTAAGGTAAAATGGAGAGAGATTCTAGAAAGCATGTCCAGGACTCACAGAGAGAGACAGAAGAAAAGTGACTAGAAGGTAGGAACCCCTGAGTGCAGCATTCTGGGCAACAAAGGGACAGCAGCAGGAGTGGACGAAGGTAAAGGTCAGAGAGCACATTATCCGTATACTAATTCTCTACTGCCCTCTCTTGAGTCTCAAAAGTCTGTGCTAGCATTAAGCGACATTCCACCGTCCATTGCTTCCAACACCCCCTCTCAATGGAGTGTGTGCTAGGACACAAGGTTCATCTTTGCTCACAGATGTGGTGGTGGAAAGTGCCATCAAGTCACGGCTGACTTATGGTAACCCCATAGGGTTTTCAAGGCAAGAAAACATTTGGAGGTGGTTTGCCTGCTTCCGCGTGGGTTGAGAGAGTTCTGAGAAAACTACAACTGGCCCAAGCTCACCCAGCAGGCTTCATGCGAGGAAGGGGGAATCGAAGCTGGTTTGCCAGATTAGAATCCGCCACTCTTAACCACAATACCATGCTGGCTCTCAGATTCTGGAAATGAATTCTGGAAAGTGGTTTGGTTAGTGCGTCTGCAATTATTTCATCTGATGAGCAATAAACCATTTAGATTAATTTATTTGCTCACAGCTTTCTAACATGGTGATACTTGACATCGATGTGCATTCACCTTTGTTTCAGAAAGTTTGATGCCGCTTTCATTGTCTTCCTTGATTTGTATAGGCTTTGACTCCTCTATTCCTAGATATTGTAGAAGTTGGTACAGCCATTCTATTTCTTAACAGCTTTGGGCCGCTGAGATATACGCCACTTTCAGTGAATGAGAGTGCAGCTGTGACCTGCATCTTGCTTGACCAGCTTATGGCCCCCTCTCCATAGAAGATTATGTAACTACTGGTGGACTCTCTTTGTCTGTGATGTCTTCTGCCCAGTCTGCTTCTACATATCCCACCACCCTTGGGTTGCTTGTGGCAGGTAGTTTGATTAAATACCTCAAAAGTCTCTTAGCTGCATTCCAATCTTTTCTAGTGAGTGGCCGAGTTTTTCTGCACAACACACAACCCGCCTGTGATATGTCAGGCCTAGTAATTGTGCTAATGTATAGGAGATTGCCAATAGCTTCATTACTGGGTTTTAGCAAAGGCTCTGTGTCATCACCCTGCTTCATGTAAATTTCTTCCCTAGGGGTGGGTGCAGATTTGGCACCTTTTATTCCCATGTATCTCAGAAGCTCTTGTGTCTTTTATCTTTAGTTCAGGGTATAATTTCCATCTTCTTGTCTGTCTATCAGGATCGTGATATAGTGTGTCACATGGCCCAGTTGCTTTACCTCTATACGTGACGGGTGAGATCCTGTACCACTTCTTGACGGTCATCTGGATTCTCATATACCGGGATCAGGTCACCTACATAAGTCAGTATGTAGGCCCATTTTCTGACTCTGGTGTACAGGCAGGGCTCAGCTACACTTTGCTTGAAGCCTTGTTGAGTAAGCAATGAATGCCTGGAGACACTCTGGGCCTGGCCACAGCTAACACCGGGATCCATTCCAAGCCTGGAGTGGCTTCCAGACACGGCCGCTGCTGCAGCCGGGCTCAAAGGTGGGAGATGAGGTGTCTCACGGGACCCCACTGGGCTGGCGGTGTGTGTGTGGGAGTTCTTTCTGCCCCAACCCCCGCCAAGCCAGAAATGAAGGATTTGGGGGGGGGAGTCCTTCCTGCCCCCTGCTGAGCCAGCAAGTCTGCCCACCCACTGAGCTGGCAAGGAGGGAATTGGGCAGGGTGTATGGGAGTCCTCACCATCCCCCCCCGACTAAGCCAGCAAGCCCCCCACCCGCCTGCTGAACCAGCAATCAAGGAAATTGGGAGTGTATGCGAGCCCCCCGCCCAGCCAGCAACCAGGGAGTCAGGTGGGACGGTGTAGCAGTCCTTGCTGCCCCTCCCTCAAGCTGGCAATGAGGGAGCTGGGTGACAGCAGCAACAATGGTGGGGGGTGGCTTGGAGCCATGCTGGCCTGGCAGTAGCAGCAATGAGTGGAGGGATTCCCCCCACTAGATTTATTCTATTTACTTCATTTATAGCTCACTTTTCTCCCCAAGGTGGTTTACATCCTCCTCCCCTCTTCCATTTTATCCTGTAAGGTATGTTAGGCTGAGAGTGTGACACGTCCAAGGTCACCCTATGAATTTCCATGGTAGAATATGGATTTGAACCTGGGTTTCCCAGATCCTAGTCTGAAACTCTAACCCCTACACCAAACTGGCTATCAAATTATCAGTTTCAATGAGATCCAGATGCAAATCTGCATCAGCGAGCAGGATTCTCTTCCCTCAATCAGAGCATTTAATTTATATTTTATTAAATTTAATAGGACTAATTTCTAAGTGAGATGTTTGGGATTGCTCTCAAGAGTTCAAGGAAGAAAATTATTATAATTATTACAACAGTATTTGTCGCTTGTATAAGAAGAGTTGGTTTTTATATGCCAACTTTTCCTGCCACTTAAGGGAGACTCAAACCGGCTTACAATCACCTTCCTTTCCCCTCCCCACAACAGACACCCTGTGAGGTAGGTGGGGCTGAGAGAGTTTGACTAGCCCAAGGTCACCCAACTGGCTTCGTGTGGAGGAGTGGGGAAACAAATCCAGTTCGCCAGATTAGCCTCTGCTGCTCAGGTGGAGGAGTGGGGAATCAAACTCGGTTCTTCAGAACAGACTCCACTGCTCCAAGCCACCGCTCTTAACCTCTACACCACGCAGGCTCTGTAGGAGTTGTAGGACTGTAGGAATTTGCTACACAAAATTGTAGAATGCAGACGTCTATACTTATGGATCGTTGGAGTCTGGAATGAGTGGGAAATTGATGGGGATGAACAGGTGTGATCTTAATGATTCTGGGGTCCTGGGCAAAAGTCCGGGATGGGTCCCGAGAAGCACTGCCCCCCTTGCCGCTGCTGCCACCATGACCCAGCAAGAGATGGCCCTTGCTCAGTGCCTGTTTGCACAGGCGAGCTTTGATCAATTCAACTGGAACGTCAACAAACAGCAGTCTCTTGGCGCTTTAATTTTTAGTCTACTGGAGCTCACTTTGTCAGATGCTGCTTGAAGATAACTTCTTCCTGCAATTTTGACTCTTAGCAGTACTATTAGCAACAAGATGGGGGTGGGTCAAGGACAATTTGGACATTCCCCCAAATCTCCCTGTTGTCAGGCTGCTATCTCGGTTTCGTTATTGCCTCTGTCTCTGTGCTGTATTGTCTGCCCCCCAAGGTCGCATACCTAGGCCTGGGAACTCAGCTCCTGGGAAACTGTATTCATGCGTGTAATCTCCCGCCTTTCCTGCCTTATAATATCTCCCAGCTAGTGAGCCTCTCATAGCTGTCATTTTATTCGTTTGCGCTGTATGCCTATTTGATCAGTAAAAACCATCTGTTTGGACTCTATCTGACTTTGTGGTGATTTCTGGTTCTGTGGGCCAAGGGCTGACATTATGACAGCTATCTCTCATCTTCACCGTTCTCCTAGCCAGGCTGGAGCCCAGGGGGGTTCGCCTGCCACTTGGATGGGAGCTGTGCAGCTCTCCAGGTGATCTACTACCCTGGAGCCCTTCTCAGAGGACCCTACTCTGTTACAAGACTTAATCGCTGAACTTTTCCGGACGACCCGAGAGGTTTGCCGCTTGAGGGGCCTGGTACAGGCGCAGTGGCAATCTCTTACAGGACGTCTCTGGATGTTAACATCGGAGGATACTGATGCTCGTTTAGATCTTCAGGACTTGGATCAATTACTGGACGATGCCCGATTGGCGACTGAGGATTTACAAATATTAACTGGACTCTTGGATAATCTTATTTCTCGACAAACTCTTTCTACCATGGCGGGAGCCCCGCCGGAGGGTTTTTCCCTGATCCCGGATGCGGCCAGCTGCCAGGCTGAGGCCAAGCGAGTCGCTATTAGCACCGCTCTTCTCCTTGTGGAATGTACAAAGGACACCCCGGTAGCCACCTTGGCTCAAGTTTTGACCCCGACGTTTGGAGCCGAGGCATCCGCACTGGCGGTTCGAGTACAACCTCTGCTGGGCGGGGAACCTGACCCCATACTCTTGCTCCTCGAGACAGAACTTTTACCGCGCATTACGGCAGAGGCTGCCCTAAGACTTGAGAACGCCAAAGTTCTTGCGGATCAGCAAGCCGCCGAAGCGGCTAGGGTCGCAAGAGAGAGAGAGGCGGCGGAAGCAGCCAGGGCGGCTGCAGCAAGGATTAGGAATCAGGCGAACGTGGACACGCGCCCCAAGGACTATGTACTGGGACTATCAGGTCTAACTTTTTCCCCGGCGTTTGTCCCGTCGCGTGCGACCCAACGCGCACGCCGTTTGGCTGACCGACGTCGAGACTCAGATGAGTCTGAAGACGAGGATTTATATGGGGATAGCTCTCAATGGGCCACGAGCTTCCGAACCAGTAAACCTCATCTTACTGGTGGCCCAAGTGAGGAGGTTCATCTTTTACGAGCCCAGAATCGGGAGCTCTCCGACCGTGTTGATCAACTCCAGGAAGTAATGGAACTTATGCTTCAAGAGAACAGGCAATTACAACACACCCTGATAGCTCAGAGACAGCCCGTTCCGATACCGGGTCAGGGGGTACCCGTACAACCACCCGCTAATGTGCCTGCTCCACCCTTACCTCCTGGAGCTCCCGTTGCTCCTCCGCCCGGACCACCCGTGCAACCACCTGCTAATGTGCCTGCTCCACCCTTGCCTCCTGGAGCTCCTGTTGCTCCTCCGCCCGGACCACCCGTGCAACCGGGTCAACCCGCGCCCGGCCCTTGGAAGCAACTCAAATTGAGGACTACGTATGACGGATCTCTTGAGACTTTGCCTTGTTTCTTGCATCAAGTGGACAGTTATATGCGAGAACAAGGTCAACTTTTCCCCACGGAAGATAGCCGGGTGCGGTACGTAGCTTCCCTCCTGACAGGCAAAGCGGCTGACTGGATGGTCCTCCAGTTTGACACCCGCTCTCGTGCGATTCGTTCCCTCAACAACTTCATGACTGCCCTGAGAAGGAGGTTTGAGGACCCCTTCCTGGGGGAAAGAGCCAAAACGGAACTCTTACAATTAAAACAAGGCTCTGCTACAGTTCGGGAATTTGCCGATGAATTTCAGCGACTGGCAAGTAAAATTGTAGGTTGGCCCGAGACCACCCTAATCCATCATTTCAGGGAAGCCTTGCATCCTGACATTCTGAACTGGTCTTACATGCGGGGCGATCCCGATACCCTCGAAGGCTGGATCCTATTAGCCGAGGAAGTCGAAAGCCGCCGCCGCTTTATTTCTCTCGTCCGTCAAAAGCACAAGGAGAAGGGCACCCAAAAGCCTCAACCCAAGGCACCACTGCTCGTCCCACGAAATCCCCCACGTCCGCTCCAGGAACGTGAAGCCCGATTTCAGAGGGGTGCCTGTCTTACATGCGGAGAAATGGGCCACTTTGCAGCCGTTTGCCCACGCCGCCAGGAATTATTTCGTCCCAGCACGACAACCCGCGCCCGAGGTCGTCCATCACGCAGAGGCACCGCGGCCACCCGCAGCGCAGCTCCGGGAAGACCCACACCCTCTGCACTCCATGCCGGGGACCCAGCCTCCCTGCCTGCTTCCAACGACCCCGCCGGGTCTCGGATTACAAGTGCCCCATTGGGGGACAGCTTTCCCTCTTCGGATGAGGAAAACCCTTGGATTTCTCCAGCCTTAAACCTGGAATCTCCCCTTGACTTGTCAAAAAACGGCTCCGGTCTGTGGTGAATGGAGCATCTCCACAGACCTCTCAGGATCTTCCTATCAAACCGAATGCTCCTACCAAAATCAAAGAAGTGGACTCCACCGTCTACGTGGATGCAGTTTTACAACTACTTAACGGAGGTCCACAAATCCCCGTCAAAGCACTAATTGACTCCGGTTGCTGTCGCACTCTCATAAGCGAAGCCACGTTTGCTGCACTCAGAGCCGACTCAGAGACTTTACCCGCCCCCGTCCAATTTGCTCAAATGGACGGGAGCCAATTCCAGGGGGGTCCAGTTGATCACCGCACCATAGGGGTGGCAATGGGAATTGGTTCCCACTGGGAACAAATAGACTTCACTATAGCCCCTATCCGATTTGAAGTGGTCTTGGGAATTAACTGGATTAAAGGACATAGTCCCAGTATTGATTGGGAAACAAACACTATCTCTTTCGCTAGTCCCACCTGCGACCAGCATCGGCAAAACTTTGCTCTGCCATTTCCGCCCGTTCCAGCATTAACCTCTACTGCCCCAGTACTACCGGCTCTACCCGCTGTATACCGGGACTTTGAAGATGTCTTCGACCTTAGGGAATGTGATGCCTTACCCCCCCACCGGGCCTCAGACTGTGCGATTGAAGTAGTAAAGGACTGCACATTAACCAAAAGTAAGATTTACCCTATGAGCGCTTCCGAGCGCACTGTCCTCCGGGACTTTTTGGACAAAAACCTCGCCAGAGGGTTCATTCGCCCTTCGAATGCCCCAAACTCGGCCCCCGCGTTTTTCGTCCGGAAAAAAGAGGGCGACCTTCGCCTGTGCATTGACTTCAGAAAGCTCAATGCGGTTACCCAGACCAACGCCTATCCTATCCCATTAATATTGGATATTTTGGGACAATTACAGGAAGGCCGTGTGTTCTCTAAATTAGACTTGGTGGAAGCCTACTACCGAGTCCGTATCCGCGAAGGAGATGAACACCTCACTGCCTTCTCTAGCTGTTTCGGAATGTATGAATTCCTTGTAATGCCATTCGGATTAAAAGGGGCCCCGGGGGTCTTCATGCAACTCATCAATGAAATCCTACATGACCTTCTATATCGTGGGGTGGTGGTCTACTTAGATGACATTCTCATTTATTCGAAAACTGTGGACGAGCATGTGACTCTGGTCAGGGAAGTTCTACAACGCCTGCGTAACCATCAACTGTTCGCTAAACTAGCTAAGTGTGAATTTCACCAAAGCAAACTCACGTTTTTGGGATACATCATCTCCCACCAAGGTCTTCGCATGGACCCCGCCAAAGTCCAAGCCGTCCTCGATTGGACTCCCCCCACCAACCGTAAGCAAGTACAGCAATTTCTGGGATTTGCAAACTTCTATCGGGGATTCATCCCTAACTTCGCCCAAGTGGCTCTACCCATTACGGACCTGCTGAAAACTAAGGGAAAAGTAAGCTCGGCTGCCTTGCCCTCCGCAAAAATTCTATGGACTGAGCAATGCCAAGCCGCCTTTCTGGCCCTCAAACGCCTCTTCACTTCGGAGCCGGTGCTACGGCACCCAGACCCAAATCAAATGTTCATTGTGCAAGTCGATGCTTCCGATGTAGCCATGGGAGGGGCTCTCCTCCAGCAAGGACCGGACGGTCTTCTTCACCCTTGCGCTTACTTTTCAAAAAAATTTGCGCACGCTCAATTAAACTGGCCCATCTGGGAGAAAGAGGCCTCTGCAGTTCATCATGCACTGACTTTATGGCGGCAATTCTTGGAAGGGTCTAAAGTACCCTTTGAAGTTTGGACCGATCACAAAAATCTAGCTGCCCTCACGGGGTCCCATAAGCTATCGGCGAAACAACAACGGTGGGCGGAGTTCTTTGCTCAGTTCCGTTTCACCCTGAAGCACGTCCCTGGGAAGCAAAACGTTCTCGCGGATGCCCTCTCCCGTTTACCACAATATCCGGTAAAACTCGAAAGACCTACCAATTCTCTGTTCACCCCTATGCAACGTGGGGCCCTACCTATGCTGGCTGTGCAAACCCGATCCCAGCATCAGCACACCTTCCCTAACTCGCAAGCTCCGCCAGCCCAACCGGCTGCCCAGCCGCCACCGCAACAGACCGGAGTTCCCGCCCCTCCTACCCCTCCGACCGCTCAGCCGCCTGCAGTCTGCGCGCCGCCGCACGTAAGCACTAGCCCTATAACTGTTTCTCAGATCTCCATGACCGATGGGGGGGCTCCCTCCAAAATCCCCATCTCCGAATCCTTTTTAACTGTCCTTCGGGACCAGTGCCTTTTAGAACGTTCCGCTCATACCCTACCTCCTGGTGTTTTGGAACAAGGGGGGTCCTGGTACAAAGACTCAAAATTATATGTACCCAAAGCTCTCCGGAAGGACGTTTTACATTTAGCTCATGGAGCCAAAACAGCTGGGCACTTTGGGTTTCTGAAGACCCTTCACTTATTACGCAGACAGTTCTGGTGGGGGGGAATGCGTTCCGACATTGACTCCTTCATCCGCAGCTGTCCCGTTTGTGCCGCTGCGAAACGATCGCAGGGCAAACCCCCGGGACTGCTACAACCTCTTGAAACACCCAGCAGACCTTGGGAAGTGATTGCTATGGACTTCATGACTGATCTCCCTCTCAGTGGGGGTAAAACTGTGTTGTGGGTTGTTACTGATTTGTTTTCTAAGCAAATACATTTGATTCCATGCGCAGGGATCCCCTCTGCTCAAAAACTGGCCCGCCTCTTCGTGACGCATATCTTTCGTTTACATTCGTTTCCGCGTAAAATAATTTGTGACCGCGGAAGTGGTTTCGTCTCTAAGTTTTGGAAAGCTTTCCTCAAGTTGGTGGGGGTGGAACAGGGATTGTCTAGTGCATACCATCCTCAAACTGATGGTCAAACTGAACGTGTCAATGCTGTACTTGAATGTTATTTACGTTGTTATGTTAACTACCACCAGGATAACTGGGTGGAACTGTTACCTTTAGCAGAATATGCCTACAATAATGCCATGCATCAATCCACAGGTTTTAGCCCGTTTTTTGCTGTGTATGGACAAGATTTCAGTCCCATCGCTCCTACAGATGATGTAGAGGGGGAGGGGAACCCCGACGTTGCCTCCTGGGCACACGCCCTCCGTACCACCTGGCCCTGGCTCGTTAGCAACCTCGACCGGGCCAAACGTAAATACAAAGCGCAAGCTGACAAACATCGCTCCCCCGGGGGTGATCTGCAAGTGGGTGCTTTGGTTTACCTTTCCACCAAAAATCTCCGTTCCACCCAACCGTGCCATAAGCTCAGCGCCAAATTCATTGGCCCTTTCCCCATTACTCGGGTCATAAACCCTGTCACAGTGGAACTGGCTCTCCCCAAATCCTTGAGGCGTGTGCATCCTGTTTTCCACATAAGCCTCCTCAAACCCCATGTTGCTTCTCCACGGTGGCATCCGGACCCACCGCCTGCGCAACCCATCATGGTGGGGGGGGAAGAACACTTCGAAGTCTCCAAGATCCTTGACTCCCGTATTCACCATGGCAATCTGCAATATCTAGTTCGTTGGAAACATTTCCCCCCTGCCTATGACGAATGGGTGCGCGCACGGGATGTCTCCGCCCCCGACCTCGTCGACGCCTTTCACATTGCTTACCCGGACAGGCCAGCCCCCTTGCGAACTGGGAGGGGGCCTTGAGAGGAGCAGAATGTCAGGCTGCTATCTCGGTTTCGTTATTGCCTCTGTCTCTGTGCTGTATTGTCTGCCCCCCAAGGTCGCATACCTAGGCCTGGGAACTCAGCTCCTGGGAAACTGTATTCATGCGTGTAATCTCCCGCCTTTCCTGCCTTATAATATCTCCCAGCTAGTGAGCCTCTCATAGCTGTCATTTTATTCGTTTGCGCTGTATGCCTATTTGATCAGTAAAAACCATCTGTTTGGACTCTATCTGACTTTGTGGTGATTTCTGGTTCTGTGGGCCAAGGGCTGACACCTGTCTAAATTTATCTTTCAGGGGCTGGTGCTGACAAATTTCCCCTTCCCCTTTGCTGTTCTTAGTATTCTGTTCTTTCTGGACTTTATAAGGCTGTTTTTGAGGGTGTTCTCTTTTCTAAATATTGTCGAAGGCTTTCACGGTCAGAGTTCATTGGTTCTTGTAGGTTATCCGGGCTGTGTAACCGTGGTCTTGGAATTTTCTTTCCTGACGTTTCGCCAGCAACTGTGGCAGGCATCTTCAGAGTAGTAACACTGAAGGACAGTGTCTCTCAGTGTCAAGGGTGTAGGAAGAGTAATATATAGTCAGAAAGGGGTTGGGTTTGAGCTGAGTATTGTCCTGCAAAAGTATTGTCCTGTAAGTATCAAGATAATGTGCTAATGAGGGTATGGTATGTTAATATGGAACCATTGTATCCTGAAGTGATCTGTTAATGTGTGTAATCCAAAGCTAATCTGTATGGCTATTGTTGAATGTTGTCTTTGTCTGGAGGTTTTTCAGGGCAGGAAGCCAAGCCTTATTCATTCTTAAACTCTCCTCTTTTCTGTTAAAGTTGTGCTGATGTTTATGAATTTCAATGGCTTCTCTGTGCAATCTGACAAAATAGTTGGTAGAATTGTCCAGTCTTTCAGTGTCTTGGAATAAGACCCTGTGTCCTGTTTGTGTCAGTCCATGTTCAGCCACTGCTGATTTCTCAGGTTGGCCAAGTCTGCAGTATCTTTCATGTTCTTTTATCCTTGTTTGTATGCTGCGTTTTGTGGTCCCGATGTAAACTTCTCCACAGCTGCAAGGTATACGATATACTCCTGCAGAGGTGAGGGGGTCTCTTTTGTCTTTTGCTGATCGTAGCATTTGTTGTATTTTCTTGGTGGGTTTAAACACTGTTTGTAGGTTATGTTTTTTCAAAAGTTTCTCCATCCTATCAGTGACTCCTTTAATAAATGGCAAGAATACCTTTCCTATGGGAGACTGTTTTTCTTGAGTTTTCTGATTTTTGTTTGGTTTAATGGCCCTTCTGATTTCATTCTTGGAGTAGCCGTTTGCTAGCAGTGCGTGATTTAGATGATTAGTTTCTTCCTTGAGAAACTGTGGTTCACAGATCCGTCTTGCACGGTCCATTAATGTTTTGATTATTCCTCTTTTCTGTCGGGGGTGGTGGTTGGAGTTTTTGTGTAAGTAGCGATCTGTGTGAGTTGGTTTCCGGTAGACCTTGTGACCTAACTGAAGGTTTGTTTTACGGATGACAAGGGTATCAAGAAATGGAAAAGGAAATTGAGGGTAAACTCCCATTTCTTGATACCCTTGTCATCCGTAAATCAAACCTTCAGTTAGGTCACAAGGTCTACCGGAAACCAACTCACACAGATCGCTACTTACACAAAAACTCCAACCACCACCCCCGACAGAAAAGAGGAATAATCAAAACATTAATGGACCGTGCAAGACGGATCTGTGAACCACAGTTTCTCAAGGAAGAAACTAATCATCTAAATCACGCACTGCTAGCAAACGGCTACTCCAAGAATGAAATCAGAAGGGCCATTAAACCAAACAAAAATCAGAAAACTCAAGAAAAACAGTCTCCCATAGGAAAGGTATTCTTGCCATTTATTAAAGGAGTCACTGATAGGATGGAGAAACTTTTGAAAAAACATAACCTACAAACAGTGTTTAAACCCACCAAGAAAATACAACAAATGCTACGATCAGCAAAAGACAAAAGAGACCCCCTCACCTCTGCAGGAGTATATCGTATACCTTGCAGCTGTGGAGAAGTTTACATCGGGACCACAAAACGCAGCATACAAACAAGGATAAAAGAACATGAAAGATACTGCAGACTTGGCCAACCTGAGAAATCAGCAGTGGCTGAACATGGACTGACACAAACAGGACACAGGGTCTTATTCCAAGACACTGAAAGACTGGACAATTCTACCAACTATTTTGTCAGATTGCACAGAGAAGCCATTGAAATTCATAAACATCAGCACAACTTTAACAGAAAAGAGGAGAGTTTAAGAATGAATAAGGCTTGGCTTCCTGCCCTGAAAAACCTCCAGACAAAGACAACATTCAACAATAGCCATACAGATTAGCTTTGGATTACACACATTAACAGATCACTTCAGGATACAATGGTTCCATATTAACATACCATACCCTCATTAGCACATTATCTTGATACTTACAGGACAATACTTTTGCAGGACAATACTCAGCTCAAACCCAACCCCTTTCTGACTATATATTACTCTTCCTACACCCTTGACACTGAGAGACACTGTCCTTCAGTGTTACTACTCTGAAGATGCCTGCCACAGTTGCTGGCGAAACGTCAGGAAAGAAAATTCCAAGACCACGGTTACACAGCCCGGATAACCTACAAGAACCAATGTTCTCTTTTCTGTTTACAAATTTGTATTTTTCTTCATACTTGAGGGGTCTTATCAGTAGGGAGAGACTTGCCTTGTCTTTGAGTGGCCTGGTTTTACTGCTTTCATCACACCTTACTATAAATATAACAATTTTCATTTATATTTTATGTTTTGATGGTTTTATTATAAGCAGCACCAAGAGATGAGGACAGAGTGGAAATATTCCAAATAAATGAGATACCACTATTCAAAGAGCTTCCAGCAGCTATGACTTATTCGGCTGACAGCAGTTAACCTTTCACAATGTGGGAGGTTGCTGAGTATTTAATAAATTACTGCAAATCCCTTTCTTTGGCAAGCATCCTTGCCTGATTAAATGTTGCCTTCAGAACAACATCACAAGTATAATCCCAAAAGAGCATTATTTTCTCTGCCAGTTTCCTTGCTGTCCTGTAATATTTCTGTACTTTAAAATTCTCTAGGATTCAACTGCCCACTTCTATGACACAAACTGAAGTACTTGGGCTTTATCAAAACAGCGTTGCAGCTTAACCCTGTGCATCATTATTTGGAAGCAAGTCCCCTAAATTAATGCTTAGCTCTGCAGGATGGTGCTGCTGCACTTCTCTTGTTTGTGGCTTCCTAGAGGCACCTGGTTGGCCACTGTGTGAACAGCCTGCTGAACTTGATGGGCCTTGGTCTGATCCAGCAGGGCCTTTCTTATGTACTTAAAGATCTGCATCTCCAGTTTCTTCTACAATATTCATTTATTGATATTAGTATACAGCCTGGAACAGTTCTATAATCAGTTACCATTTTCCATGTAAAGGATTCATAGTTAACCTCTTCAGTTGGCAGAGTTGGCAGAGTTGGCAGAGTTGTCCTCTTCAGTATGTATTTTATTTCACTCATACTCTCTTATCATACATTATTGGAATTTCCATTGATTTGCAACATTTTTAACCCACCTTTTTCCAAAACCACTCACTGATGATTAAAAAGGTAAAGGGCCCCTTGTGCAAGCACTGAGTCATTCCTGACCCATGGGGTGACGTCCCTTCCCATTTACTAGGCAGACTTTGTTTACAAGGTGGTTTGCCAGTGCCTTCCCCAGTCATCTTTCCTTTACCCCCAGCAAGCTGGGTACTCATTTTATCAACCTCAGAAGGATGGAAGGCTGAGCCAACCTCGAGCCGGCTACCTGAAACCGACTTCCGTCGGGATCGAACTCAGGTCGTGAGCAGTGATGGGACTGCAGTACTGCAGCTTACCACTCTGTGCCATGGGGCTCTTCACTGAGGAGTACAATGATAAAACAATATAAAATTAAAATACATTAAACGAACAAACATATATAATTAAAAAATAGGTGGCAGTGTCAAAAGCCCTTTTGAATAACTGTGCCTTGTGCAACTTGCAGAATCTCAACGTTGAAGTGTTCTTGCACAGATGATGTGAAGATGAACTTGAACCTTGAGCTGAACGTGGATTCAAACCAGCAGAAAGTTCCAGGTACACCAATTTAGAGCACCTTGAGTTGAATTAAAGAGCCAGAATACAACTTAGAATGCTTAATGCTAAGGGCATCAGTTGAGAGATAAAGTGTTCCTATTAGTAAGGGACTATTAAAAATATCCTCAGCAAAACCTCTCAAAGCAACTAATGGGAAAGAAGCATACCTATAGAAAGCCAGCATGGTGTGGTGGTTGGTGTCGGTCTAGGATTTGGGTGACCCAGGTTCAAATCCTTATTCTGGGTGACTGACTAGTCACACACATTCAGCCTATCCAATCTTACAGAGTTGTTGTGAGGATCACATGGTGGAGAGAATAAGGTGAGCTGCTTTGGGTCTTTCCTAGGGAGAAAGATGGGTCATAAAGTAAAATAAATAAAAATAAATGTCATTACTAGGAATACAGGCTTACAGTGCGGTTATCTGGAGAGAACAGAAAGCTAGATAGTGCCTAAATTCTAAACTCAATTCTTTGGCATTCCTCCCCCTTTGCTAACTCTATACTTTTACCTGACAGTCCCTTCCTTCCAAAGAGTCTTTATGCTTGCCCGTTTAATGCTGTACCCTAAGCAGTATTAAATGAAGATATTTTGCTCATGCAATTCAAAGAAAATTGACACATTATCTCATAAGATGATGGAATGAACCCTCTTTAAACACTACCAAGACAAATGGATCACTCCCGTATTGGCGAGAATTCCTATCCCCATAACGAGACAAAATAGTCCCCTTTTTGCTGATGGGTAGAGATCCAAATATAACACTGGCCGTGGCCAAATATCTCTCCATCAGATTTTCCTCTAATAAATAACTGCTCAGGCCTATTGGTCATAGGAGCAAAAAAGGAAAGGAAAGATAGTGCCTAAATGTGAGCTTGAAAGTTCCAGATTCTCATCTCAACCACAAAGTGTTCTGTTCCACCTGTCTGTAACATGTGGATTACAATGGCCTATTTTATAGGCTTATACCTGCAAATATAAACCACTAAACACTTAAAGCACAAACATGTGCATATTATTAAGGGGCAGAGAAATGCAGAGGGGCTAATAGTTGGGATGAGAAATACAGAAGGCCAAAAGGATATGGCAGCACTACAAAAAGCTATGCCCTGATTATAGCTATTAAAACCTGTTGGGCCCACAAACTGCACTTACGGTAGTTCAGTTTGTAGTCTCTTTAAAACTCACAAGAAGCTCCACAAGCTGACCCGCTTTGTGTAGATGAGCCAGCTATACAGATCCAGGCGGTGCTCCCAACTATTACAAAGGCTCAGCAGACTCTAGCAGTTAACTGGGTGGGGGCATCTTATTGACAATGCTCTCTCTTTCCACCCTCAATAATTTTAATTACAATGAAGAAATATTGTGCAATTATTTTATTCACAATCCAGCAAGTACATACACACAACATACTATTAAAGCTGAATGTACAAAATGATACATGAACAGTGGCGCACTTAGTGAATACAATATGCTTACCAAAGTTACTTTACAGCAATAGATTGTACATCTCAAGTGTTTAAAATTGTTTAAAGATGGCACAACAGGCTGCTTTAGCCTCTGAATGTATCTTTTCCACAAATATCTGAACCAGAAATTATCACTGCAAAACAAACCTGCAGAGATGTCTTCAGAACAGAAGCTTTGAAATATATTTGTACATGCTCAAGTAAATCATCAAGTTGCTCATTAAGTTTTAAATGATGTTAAATTAACTGGGTGTTTACATTCTTAAAAACTGCAGACATATAAAGAGCAAGTGATAGTTCATGGCACTAAAAAGCAACTACCCCACCGCAATAGTTTCACAGCCTAACAATGAAATTGTAAGTTATCCAGGATTGAAGAACAGTCTAGTATGAATTTGTGTTCTGTTTAGTAAGCATGAAAACACTCGCTGCTGTCAATTTAGGAAGTTACAGCAACACTCTAAAATTCAAATAAGATGACCCCAAAGTGTACAGTGGCACAGGTAGCATAATCTGAAGCAGGCCTGGACATGCTGTGGCACAGAAACCAGGCGAGCACGCCTGTGCTGATAGTACACTAAAGAGGCAAATCAATCACAAAGAACAAAGGAAGGACAGGATGTGTATGTTCTGCAGTGTGCACACAAGTGGCAATTTAATATACTTTGGACTTGTGGTATACGTGTCAAGAAGTCTGTACATCATTGGTGCATAACCACTGGATGGGGGGCAGGTAGAACTCAGGTAGAAAGACTCAACATTAAAAGAAACCAGCAACTGCACAATACCAGAATCAGTGCAGTGGAACCTGACAGGGCATCTCAGGCCACTGTGTTGACAAATACTATGACCTAGTAAAATGTACACAATACAGGAACAAAACACTAAGCATTCTTGACAAAGCAAGGTTCACCCCTTCAGATATTGTCTCTGGCTTAATTTAAGCATGGCACAGGAGCTCTTCTCACAAGTTATAATGAATGCACATACAATTCGTGTAACAGTGTCCTTTATATGTATACTGGGTAATTCTCGTGTTACATTCAACACATGTACAGCTGAATATGTGATTGAAACTGCACATTTATCCAGGCAATAGTTCCAGGCAACATCCTGGGTGAATGGATGTTGGCTTTTTCTTACAAGCAGGTACGTACATGCAGGATATGTGTGTGTTCACTGTAACATGCAAACAGGGCTAGTGGTGTTACTTGGAAGAGGTACTTGTACATATAAGTGGTCTACATCATTGCTGCCTCATTTTTAAAAAAGGGCTTACCCTGTGTACTAAAATGTCCATTCGCACGCTATTAGCATACCAGTAGCATGTCCTCTTAGGCCATTGACTGCAGGTGTGTTAATTAATATTGATATTAATATTGAACACAAATTCCCCTGAATTCAAAGCTAGTCATGAAAATAAAATGACAGCTACAAGGGTCAAACGGACCAATGCTTTCAAGGCTGCATTAGCATGTTTAAGTTATACTTCTTTCTGACATAGTCAAGTTTTAAAGCAATCTGCCCTCTCTTTTAAGGTCAATGTAATCTATGTGGCATATCATTTTTATCGTGTCACATTGTGCTGTACTAACAATAGAAATGCTATTGCCACAAGAGTAAGTTTTCAAAGATCTTTCAAAGATCTTTGAAGTAGAAAATAAAACGTACAGCCAAAGCAAATGAAATTAAAAAAATTGTGCCAGGAAAGCTGTAAGAGTCTATAACATTTCACAGAAACTTACAGTAAAAGCAGCTTTTTGTTGTTCAGGAGAAAGTATTCCAGAACATGTCTTCCTCCTCCTCCCAATGTATACATCTTCTAAAAGTACTGATTTCATAATGACAAGCTAAATATCAAAATAATACCTCTGGCATTACCCAGAAGACACTGAACGAGCTTTTCTAAATAAAATGTTCTCCATAAAATTTGAGTGTAACCTGGAATAAATGGATTGTGACGTCTCTTGATGGCATTATCGTTGCTACCTTGTAAGCCATAAATATGCATTAATATCTTGCAAGCTGGAATTTAAACCCTTGTCTATTCTGAACAGTGTAAATGAGACAGACATATAACAAATACTCTGCAGACCATGTGGCAACCTGTAGTGCTAGGTTGTTTGAGTAGAAAAACAGGAAAGCACCTGAGCTCAATGAAATACTTCACCCCCCTTTGGTATTAATGTAGGGTACATTCAGAAGTATAACTTACAGAGAGGTTGGGGAGCCTTAACAACGAGGTATAGACGACCCTGGCTGTGCTAGTCTGGGTAGTGATTGTGATGGGCTTCTGCCCCCACCCCATTGTCCCAGAATGAGCCTGCTCCATAGATTCCTCTCCTTTCGGGAAATGATGAACTGTTATTGCACAAACCATTTTTACCTATCTGGATGAAGACAGTTAAAACAAATCAAATAAACATTTAAAATGCATTGTGGTCATATTAATTTCTGATATAGTTGATACTCTTTAAAAAGTTGAACTTTGAGACACAGTTCTAAATATTGGCCTATTGTTCACAGAGGCATAATTATTTATTTATTGTTTCGATTTAATACCCCGCTCTCCCCGGCCAAGACTGGGCTCAGAGTTGCCTGATTTTTGCCCCCAAGCAAAAAAAAAAAAAAATACAATACAGTATTTAGGAAAATATCTGTAGTACATTAACAAGAAAAAAATGATTATCTCCTTCTAGCATGGCAGGAAAATAATAGAAAATTTCAATTCTGAGGTAAATTTTAAAAATTTCCTAATATTAGCTTCCAGTACTTCCAACATGCAAACATGAGGCTCAAAAAATTTGTGACTCAGAATAGCAACTGCAAGTAGTTTATAAAAATGTTGCTCTCTCAGATATCAATCTGTATCAATCAGAAATAGCTATAGCTTAAACAGTCAGACTTGCTAAAATGCTTTGTCAAATTACCTTATAGTTGATGACTAGAAAGTTAGCAGAGGTTTGTTATCAACTGCAGTGGAATGTGGACTTGAATATACCATTTTATCTGACCAACAGATGTGAATGCAAGCTTTTGACTTTTACCAAGAAACTGGTTAGGCAAGCAAGTGTGCTCAGCAAAGAAGTGCATATTTCCTAGAACACAACGAACCTACCAGAGTAGAGAGTACTTTCTTGTAGAAAAATGTAGCACATTAAGGAGAGTAAGGTGATAAGCATATGTAACACAAGCAGTGGTGTATTAGATAAATTATTTTTAATTTAGTAATATGGGTTAAGAGACACTAAATACAAAGATTAAGTTAAACAATTAAAGGCATGAATGCAAAGAATAATTCAAAACATGCTAGTAGTCAGTGTTTGTAAACTGACTGATGTTTGAAATTTATAAGCGCAAGATTACAGAAACCTTTTTTTATATAAGGAAATCGCAGAGTGGAGGTGAGAAATCTCTAATCCCATAGTGAAACCAGCATTCAAGATAAATCCTTTGATTGTATGTCATATACACATGCATATAAACACAGCCACATACATATTAGCAATTCAACTTTCAATGCTATGCAAATTCACCCTTGCTGGGGCAGTATGAAAAAACAGTTATTTCCAGTGAGCTGCCTGTAAGCAACTCAAAATGAACAGTGGCCATATAACAAAGGCGTATAAAACACATTTTATTTTCCTGAAGCACTTTCTTGAGGTTTTCTATTACTAGCCTTGCATGAGAAAATAATGTCATACATACTAATTCATGCCGCAGTAAGTAAAAGCTTAAATCCAACTTCACAAATATTCACAGAAGTTACTACTAGGTATTTTACCACCTCCTGTCCACCTCTGTCTAACCTAGTCATGTGTAACCTAAGAAGAAAACCCCCAGCTTTTGTGAAGATTCCTTGCCTGGTGATTGGGAGGACATTCTGCACCAGGAGAGCAGTTATTTACAAGTCAGCCTTACTTCACAAAGGAGGGAAACCATCCTAGACGCTCAGAAAGAACACTGGTTTTAATTAAGGTATTTAATGCATCCAAAAGGACAGAAGAAACTAATCCATTCTGGACTGAAAAGGGGAGCCAATACTTTAAACCACAACCCAAAAATATCATGTAGTGGCAAGTATCCAACCATAGGCTGCTGGATATTCTTCCAGCCTAAAAGAAGCCTTCCTCCAATGGAAGAGCCTTTTAAAGTGGATTAGCAGGATACGTGCCAGTCTCTTTGGTGACCTGCCCTTCTTAGGAAAAAGAATGTAATTCAAGTCATGGTCTGTATTTCTGGACAGCTCTCATAGGTGATCGGTTTTGTACTTGGCAATGATATTAAACAACAGTTTGTCATTTTATTTGTACTACTCTAAGGGATTTAAACAAAATACATAGAATTGTATCTGCATATCTCCACATTACCAACAGAAAATAAAAGAGGCACAAACGACAGCATCTGAGTGAAACAGGAACACCTAACATAGACTACTGACAGGTACAGCCACAAGGCTAGCTACCTGCAAACTGTAAAGGTTGTTCACTTCTGGCCCAGATGCTGGTTTGAGCACAAGCTCATGTGTAGCAGGTCCTACTGTGTCTTCCATGGAAACGAACATAACATTTTGCCCAGTTGTCTACCCAGTTGTAGTTCAACAGCCTAGGCTCAAAATTTGCTGTGTTTCTTGCAGAGTTAGATACAATTGTTTTGGGAAGGGGAGGATTGGCTTTTCTTCAGATGTCTGCTAAACTCGAAAAACCCTGCTGGTAGTCTCACAGCGAGGCCAAACTGACAAAGTTATAGGTAGTTCCTTTCTAAAAATGAACATAAATATGGAAAAAATTAGAGGGAGATAAAAACTGGAGATTGCAGCTATCCCAGGTAGTACACATGAAACTTCTGTCCCTTGTGCAACAAGAAAAAAGATGGAAAATTCCACACTCCCCAGCTTATATGAAGTCACCACTGCATGGGGGGGATCATAAGGATACTTCCACCTATATAACACCAACATACAGTTCTTTATAACAGTCTAGTCTGTATTGCATCTGAATTAAGGAACTGAATTATTTTTTCCATTTACAGATGTGCCAGTGCATGACAAGACTGCATAGCAAGGTGTTTTCTGCAGTGAGCTTGGTGGTGGAAAGTGCTGTCAAGTCACAGCTAACTTACGGCAACCCTGTAGGGTTCTCAAGGCAAGGGACATTCAGAAGTCGTTTGCCATTGCCTGCCTCTGTGTCATGACCCTAGTATTCCTTGGAGGTCTTCCATCCAAATACTAGCCAGGGCCAACCCTGCTTAGCTTCTGAGATCTGACGAGATCGGGCTATCCTGGGCTATCCAGGTCAGGGCGCAGTGAGCTTACCAGAGTGTTATTTTGATTCTGTAAATACAAAAAAAGCATCTTTAACTCACACAGCCACCTACCTTTAATATGTAATGAATTCTGAGGTAAGCAATAACTCCAAGTAAATGGTGTCTTGAGCGTTTTGTAAGGAACTGGGTTCCACTGGCTACCTTGTTTTATACACGTGGGGTTGGATTCAGTGCGCTGTTTCTGTGCGTGGAAGGATTTCTTTCCACGGAGGGTAACTTTCTTGCGTAAGCAGCATTTTGGATTGTAACAGGAGGTGAGAACATTGCATACTGTGGACAGAAATCCTTCTACCCATGAAAAGCTCTCTGGGAACCACGCCGTTGGTTTGGGATCCTACAACCAGAAGGAGCTTTCACCTTCCTACTGCAGCCCCTTAAAACCTGATGGGGAAATGGGAGAACCTTGGGAGACAAAACACCATGGGGCACAAGGGCCACCATGGGGAGAGAGAATCTGATGAGATCAGCCTCACTTCCATCTTCTGCACTGGTGCTCTTCCACCTGTGGAAGTGCCACTAGTGAAAATGAATTGGGGCCAGTTTCAGCCAAGCTTCCTGCCCTTCTGAAGCCTCCTGTGGCATTTTGCCTGCAAGGCTCTTCTCCCCTCCCCCGCATCAGGTTTTTGCAATCAAATGGGTGTTGCTGGAAGAAGATGGAAAAGATCTGTACTGTTATACTTGCAGCTCATCAGAACCAAGAAACCTGATTTCTCTATGTGCAACTACTGTAGGATATATGTGATTTACAAAGGATACAGATTGTACAGAATAGGAGTGCTGCCTATAAGTGAAATGTCAAGTAATTACAAGAAGATAAGTCTTTCAGAAAAACAATCAAATCTTCAAAAAGTAAATGCTGTATTTTCAAATGTTGAGCTCTCAGTCTCAAACAATATGAGAATCTGGAAGCAGACACAAATTTCTGACCTGATCACATCTTAAGTAATAGCCACCTAGCCTTTGGCATCAACTTCTTTTAAAACCTCAGTTCAACACATATAGATGTATCAAGTACACTAGTTTTTCCTGATTGTTTGCATTTGGTTTTTTGTTCATAGTTCCTTGATAAGGCAGCATTCACTATGAGTTATTCAACTTTTCAGCAATTGTACTAGCAATTCAAAAAGTATATTGCAAAAAAAATCTGCAAGACTAAGGTATTCAGCACGTTTTCAATCACTGCAGAGACATCATCATGTAATTTTGTCTGCCAAATTAGGGCAGTTACATGATACTAGACCACAGATATTTTGGAAGTACACTGAGGTCATTTAGTTGTGCCACTTAAAATATCAGCATCTCTTTTCAGCTATTAAACATTCTCTAGAATTCAAGTAGAACAATTCAGGATATTCTATTGAGTTTAAAGTTGTGAAGTGCTGTTATTCAACGTGAGGCACATGCAGCTCCAATACCAAGAAGAGACCCTTTTCCACGTTCAGGCGCATTCATGTGACTTTCCTCATTCAGCTTAACTATTCTGAAATCTTCTCTAACTCTCTCCAACAGATCTGGCTTGAAAATAACATCCAGTGCAGTCATTGCCAAAGCTTTAGCTGTCCGCAAGGTGTAGAACTGTGCTTCTTCTGACCCTAGAATAAATTAAAGCCCAAAAACAAAAAACAGATAAAACTGCTACCATGAAGATGCAGCAAATCCCCCCAAAACAACCATGTAGCAAGATGGTTCCCAAAACATGTCAAGTTGAAATCTTTTTCAAGGGAATGGTCTTTGTGAATCCATTCAGAATTGCAGTTCAGAGGTATAGAATCAGTCAGTCCTATACAGTCCTCAGGTCCAAGTAAATCATTTTCAACCAGTCATCACTTTTGAAGTGGATTTGAAACAAGTCTAATTCCTTTATATCAGGAACATCAACAGAAGCATTTGAGCCACAAGAGAGGTAATAAACACATTTAAGAAGCAAGAATTACTGTATAGCTGGTCTACAATTCTGAAAAAAAATTGCAGAAAGGTGAATTTCCCTTGTTAAAAAGTTTACTTCAAGATGCTTTGGAATGAAGGATATTTTATTCCCCCTGCACATGTGTGAGAGAGCTAGCGTGGTGTAGTAGTTAAAGTGTCAGACTAGGATCTGGGAGATCCGGATTCAAATCCAAGGTGCAATTTGCCACTTACACTCAAGAAGCAGCCAAGCGGTAAATTATATTAGTAGTTTAGATGTACTACAGGAACGCAGGTAAGTCATTAATTCTTTTCGTGTGCCATTTAAAGCACTAAAAGTAAATCAAGAGTTCCCTGTGAATGGAGCACACATTTATGCCTAGATGCATTTATTACTATAGTAATGTGTCACAGAACAATGTCACGCAGAATTGCCCAGGAGGGCATTTTTATGAAGGGAATAGGGCTATAGTATTACAGAATGGTTCAGGAAGGCGGTTTTATAAAAAGAAAAGGACTATGTGCCGCTATGAGTGATATGTATTATCCTGCTTTTACTGCACTGTTTTCTACTTCTGTAATACTTTTTGTTATGCTAGTCCTTGCTATTTGACTGCATTGTTTTATACTGTGTAATCCACCCTGAGTTTCAGTGAGATAGGCAGACTGCAAGTCAAATAAATAAACAAACAAATAGTAGTTGCATGGTCAATTCTCCTCACTGATCAAAAAGTTCATACATGTGCCTAAATATCTAAAAAAATAACCTCAAGAAATCACTTGGATCACTATCCGAATTGCGCCTGTAACCACAATTTCTACCGGTTTTCTTTACCAAGGTGTCAACAAATTCCAGACTCCTATACTCTACTAGAAAGTGGCTCGAGTGCCAGCTTGGATGTCAGAACCCAGGTTCAAAAACTTTGCCCAGGAAGCTCCTTCCCAACCTAAACTACTTCACAGGGTTGTGTGAAGCAAATAGCCCAATCCTGAGTGGGGGGGGGGGAGTTGGGACGGGCCTGGGGATGGTGCAGCCGTGTTGCCTCCTGAGCCTCAGCGCAGAAAGCAAAGGGCTTCCTGAGCCCTTTCGCCCCAGGAATGCCCCCTTTTGCCGGCGCAAACTTGCACCAGCAAAAGGGATGCATAGCCTCACTGCAGCAAGCCAAAAACGTCATTTTAGCAAAACCCCTTTAAATTGCTCCATACAATTTAACAGGGCTGTGTGTGTGTGGGTATGGCTCAGGAAAGGGCTCAGGAAGCAGACTAAATTCAGCTCCCCCTGGACTGCCCCCTTTGACGCCAGCATGAGCCCTTGAGTCAAAGAAATGCTGGCAGTGAAGCTGCGCCGGTGCCCATGACTCGCACTGCCACACTGCTCCCCAGAACCGGCATAAGTGTCCCTGCGCTGGTATTAGTGCCAGTTTAGCCAGCGCAAGTGGCACTGATGCCGGTGCAGGAGTCACGCCAGCTCCTATCCCCTTCCCCCTCCTTCAGAATTGCTCTGCCAGGCTGCATTCCTAAGCATACTACCCAGTTTATTTCTGTGTAAATGTGCTTATGGTTGCACTGTAAAACAGTACTAAGCTCCTTGAAGGACAAGATACCCATTTTATATGTAAAAAGCACCTGTATATTTCTGAAGAAACACAGCTCACTTCCACTAACCTGCAGCTGCTGTGTACTGCTCAGTATGGTTCAGTGCATCTGAGCCAATGTAAAAATAGGGATGAATCCCAGGAACCACAAACGTAACATTGCCGAAGTCAGTAGAACCTAAGAAGAGACAAAGCCTATGAGTATTAAATGCACACTGAAAACAAAAGCCCTGGACAGATTACTAAAGACACAAGTTATATAGTTACTACACAGTATAGTTACTGAATTAGACAGTAGCTCTACTCCCTAGCCATGAACTGTCATACAAAAGTCCATAGTAAAAGTCAAAAGAAAACAGATTTGTTTATAGCACAAAACAAAAGTGCCAGGCCTAGCAAACAAACATTTGAAAAACTGGGTGCAAAATGCTAGTTACATGCATTTTGCACAACCAACTTAATTCATTCCAATTGCACAACTGGGATGGAAAAGGATGTAACTAAAACTGATTTGGGGGTGAAAGCTATACTTTGGAGGCAGAGTTAATTTGCAGAGAGGAGGAACCCAACTTCTCATTTTGTGTGTGTGTGTAAAGTGCCGTCAAGTCGCAGCCGACTTATGGCGACCCCTTTTTGGGGTTTTCATAGCAAGAGACGAACAGAGGTGGTTTGCCAGTGCCTTCCTCTGCACAGCAACCCTGGACTTCCTTGGAGGTCTCCCATCCAAATACTAACCAGGGCCGATCCTACTTAGCTTCTGAGATCTGACGAGATCAGGCTCTCATTTTTTACTTAATGGCTTAAGCTGAACTAAGTGTTTACATTAGGAGATGGGGCGGAGCCTCCTAACTGAGCTCCAGGCTTCTACAGGCCCAACCTACTACCATCTGGACAGGACTGATCTTAATGCAACAGTACTAAGCATCTTAATATACAGGACTGATCTTAATGCAACAGCATAAAAACCTGCCTATTCCTGGTACACCTGGAGACTGTCTGGAGTCATATTATTGCCTCCCACCTCCACGTTCTCACCCCTCCCCTTTTAAAACCTCTACTCTAGGTTGCTCTTACTTTCGTCTTTTGTTGATGCCTATGTTCAGGAAGAGGGGTGGGAGGTAGGGTTACATGGAGTTTGTTGTTATATTTACTATTCCATGTGGAAAACAAAACAAAACAAAAATCTTAATGGGAAAGAAAAAAGGGGTAACATTAAAAGGAAATCTCCTTCCTATGAAAATATATGTAATGACAGTTAAACACATCTCTGAATCTGTACTGTTAAAAAATCTAGTAGCGCTTTATATTTCTGCAATCCAGGCATCATATCAGATGCATGTCATTTTCTTTTGCAAAATCTGGTTTCACCTTTACAATAAGTTTCATGGAAAGGGAAAAACAAAGCAAAACACAAGAACAGTCAAGCTAATCTAAAAAGTGTGAGCAAGCAAGAGTTCCAGTATTACCTGACAGCCCAATCAAGTTCTCATCTGAGATAAACTCCATGCCAAGCTTCTTCCCATTCTCTATGTAAGCTTTTTCAAGGCTCTTGTTAGGAAGCACATTATAATAATCATTTGCTCCACCTTGTAGTTCCACCTAGACAAGAAAAACACATTTGATTCTCCACCAAATACCTTAATTCAGTCTGTGTTTAGTAAATGATTACGGCTCTTCTACATTTCTACCCTGCACCCGTAACCAAAATCGCAGGAAACAGCTTACAATGAATCATATAATCTCTGTTTACTGCCCATGGTCAACCACAGACATTTAAAAAAGTCAATTTAAATTGAAACAACATTCTTTCAATATGCTAACCCTAAACACATATTTGAAAGTAAGCTCCACCATAGATAAGGAAGCTTCATACAAAGCAGGCTTTTAAGGGTTGTATAGTCATATTTTATACCGTAAAGTCTTTGAGGCAAGAACCCTTTTTGTTGACCTGTGCAGCTCTATATACTAGGTACACTAATGGTACAAATTACAACCCCCTTTTGCCTCCTCTTTATGATAAACCCCCCAGAAATCTATCTAAACAGAATACTAGCAAGAATGTAGTTTTTGATAAGTAAGGAGTATAGCTTGATGCTGACTCTTTGTGCTGATCCTTTAAATACAGATTTAATGTTCACTTACGTATATGTTAGAGATACTAAAAATTGTAACCTTAGATAATACTAAGGCAGATGTTCAAAATATTGCTATACAGAAATATGAGTTCCACAAGATCAAGATTTGGGCAATTTAGAATACAATAGGGGAACCCCTTCTGTAAGCCTGCATTTAAGTAAGCAGATAGACAAAGTGTAGCTGACAGGTATATGAGGAATAAGCTTTTCAAGGTGTGTGGAAGCTGAGGACACCCTTTTAAGTCTCTTGCCTCCCCTAAAGCTAACAGAGTTTGTAGTGTTTCAAAAAATGTAGGGAATCTTACAACGTATTTTCTTTAAAGGGGGATTTTTGCAAAGAAAGGACAGAGAAAGAACAAATTTCTGAGACAGAAAAGAAATAAGTTAGAAGAGGATTTTGACGAGTCTAAGGGAGAAATGTAAAACCTCACCCTCAGTCATACTGGCCCAAGTGCAGCTCCTTCTTCTCATACTAGGCCTCCTGGGGCTTGGGGGAGGAGAGAAGCAATTGTCTGTTGGACTACTTCTGTAGCCAGATGTGCTGCTGTTTTTGGTATGGAACCTGGAGGGACCTGGAGCTGATGGGGCTCTGGCCAAGGTTTCTCCAGAAGGCATCTCTATAGCATCAACAGAATGAGTGGGGTGTTGCCTTCCTTGTCGGCAAAATTGCTTTCTACTTTTAAGATTCAGGCCATGCGGAAGAGATTACCTCCACATTCACCCAGCCCATCAATGCAACATAATGATGTCTTTCCCCCTCATGCTGCCTGGTCTTCATGGCCGTGTGATAGCCATGTGTATACAAGGAGCCTTCGATCCCCCTGAGTTTTTCCACATGCAGAGGATTTGCACTGTAAGAGCACAACTTTCTCACCTCCTTCCTACTGAGGGCATTTCAGGCTATTGGGGAGGCAAATTAGGAAGAATTTTCTAACAGAGCGGTTCCTCAGTGGAACAGGCTTCCTCGGGAGGTGGTAAGCTCTCCTTCCCTGGAGGTTTTAAGAAGAGGTTAAATAGCCATCTGTCAGCAATGCTGATTCTATAACCTTAAGCAGATGATGAGAGGGAACGCATCTTGGGCATCTGGGCATGTAGTGGGGGGGGGGTCACTGGGGGTGGGGTGGAGGTAGTTGTGAATTTCCTGCATTGTGCAGGGGGTTGGACTAGATGACCCTGGTGGTCCCTTCCAACTCTATGATTCTATGTTATGCTACGAGCAGAAATCCTTCTGCCTGTGGAAAGACTCCAGGAGATTTTAGTCAGACTTTTCAAAACCCAATGTCTGAGATTCCCTTCCCCCAATACGGGGATCCAGGGTGAAATAAATATTTTTCTGCATACCTGGGACTTCTTCCTCATAGGTATTAACCACCCTCTCCTCTGTGTCTTACCCTACTGCACTGCTTTTGTGATCTGCATGGGGACTAGACACTTTGTGATTATTATTAGATAGTATGATGGAGAAATAAAGGATAAGTTTACATATGATTGCTTATTTCAGTCCTGTGTACAATAGTGAAGATGCTATCAACATTTTAAATTTTACTTGAAAATCAAAATTAAACCTTCAAAGGAATCTTGCTCAAACTTTAAGAACCTTACTTCACATCCTGTGGCCAGAGCAGCAGCTTTAAAACAGTTCTCTGCTTTTTCTGTCAGGACTGAGAGTTCTCTTAGCGAAGGGGCACGCAAGTAAAATTCTAATTCAGCATAAGAAGGGATGATATTAGGTTTCACACCTCCATTCTTTATTATACCTACCAGGAGAAGAACCATGTTAGTAAACTTAAGAGAACTGTACAAGAAGCCTGCTGACATTTCAGGCAAGGCAACTAAACCGAAACACACATTTATGTATCTGGATCTGACTCCTTTCTGTTCTCCAGCAGGACAATGTGAGTAAAGCATGCTTTCACCCAGGAAAAAAATGTTGTGTCTTGAACATTTACTTCATTTTTTTAAAATGCAAAGCTAGACCTGTTTTCATATTCCTCCGTTATTATCTGTTTGCTCTTCAGGTTACGAAAACACACCTCAGGGTAAGCAGACTTTTAGGTCGAGTACTATAAAACACACAGAGTGCTAGAAAACATGCAATGATGCCACACTATTTCTGCTTAACCAACTTGCGTATCAACTTAACAGTACAATACTGCAGCCCATAAGCTGACCAAGGAACAAGGATAACTAGGCATCTTAGATGGCTTTAACTTCTGGGAACCAGGATTAAACCACTCTTTGTATGAATTGTGAAAAATAAAGTTCTTACAATCCCAATATTTTTAAAGCTCTGGATAATACATACAACATTAACAGTAACCCTCCATCAATTACCACTAGGACACTTTCCTTTTTAAAATTTAAACAGAATTTTGATAGAGAAAGACTACATAAAAGTAAATAGCTTGGGGTCTGAGCATTATCTAAGTGAAATACCACAATCAAATATAACAAATAAGAAATGTTTGCTTGGTGAAAAAAGTTCTGTAATAAAAACAAATAAATTAGACCTGTTTGAATGTAGCATTTCTGTGGTGAACAGCTTATGGAATACCCTCAGAAAAGGTAGAGGTTGCCTTATACCGCCCTAATCCTTCATTTTGTAATTGAGAACTATTTTGGAAGTAAAGATGACCTTTTTTGTGTGTTCTTGGGTACTTTCTATCACCATTACCAAAACTTCTGAGAGCATGACTATGTTCAACCTACAATATTCCAGAAATCAAAGTTAAAACATCAGGTATTCCTGTAAAAGGAAAAATCAGGAACAAAGTACCGTTACCTGGCATAGCAGTTGATATCTGATGAAAACAGCACCTTAAATTGAATAAGAAATAGCAATCTTTGTAGAGAAGAAGAACTTTGGATCTATCCATCACACCTATATAACTCTGCCTTGAAAACATTGTTCCAATCTTGACTAATGCTTTTACAGAAAGACTGCAGTCCTCCTGACTTTTATCCTGCCTTCTGTAACTCATAAATGAGAAGGCCACGTCTTCTCTGACTTTTCCCCCAAATACAATCTGACCTTTCCTGCAATATCATTTTGAACAATAAAACTATATTTTCCTTTTCTTGGGAATCCACCAGCAAGGTATAGGTGAATGAGTCACTATTTGCGGGGGGGAGTCAAAAGAGAATAAAAGGGTATGGCATATTTATGCCTTAAAATTCTGTCCCAATGAAGAGCCTTTGTTTGATTGATAACATTCAATGGTTCCCTTATGGACAACCTCCACAAAGATGACCAAAAGGGCATCTTTGTTCCAAGTTATTACAAGTTGTTCTAGAACTTAAGTCCCTGACCTAAGTCACTTAACATGTATGATGAAGTACTAAATAGTATCACTAAAACTGTTGTTTTCATTAGTCTTGTCTGCATTATTTGGTAGCACTATGTTGTTCATACCATGTCAGTTCCCAAATTTAGCCTGACTTCTGAGAGGAGGAGGAGAAGAGTTGTTTTTTATACGCCGACTTTCTCTGCCACTTAAGGAAGAATCAAACCGGCTTACAATCACCTTCCCTCCCCCTCCCCACAACAGATACCCAGTGAGGTAGGTGGGGCTGAGAGAGTATGACTAGCCCTAGGTCACCCAGCTGGCTTCGTGTGTAGGAGTGGGGAAACAAATTCAGTTCACCAGATTAGCCTCCGCAGCTCATGTGGAGGAGTGGGGAATCAAACCCGGTACTCCAGATCAGAACCCACCGCTCTTAACCACTACACCACGCTGGCTCTCTTAAGAGGGACAGGCAGCAAGTTAAAAAGCCACGTCACTCTTCACGAAACACCTCACTAGCCATTATAGATTAAGAAATGTGTTTCCAACAACATAGCATTTTAGTGGATACCTAGGATTCTCCCGCTACCTGGGATAGTGATGGGAGGTTAACACTCAAGAGAAGGCTGTTGCAACAGGAACTGGAAAGCCTGATTTTACAAAAATTCAGAAATGCTCCAAGATGTCGAGCATGAGACAATCCAGCACAGCCTCTGATCTGCATCTTTGCCTTCCATTAAGAGGTCAGCCAAGCTCCTACAAGCAGAGAGATTACCTTGAGCCATAACACATTTAAACCAAGGAGGTGGCCATGTTTGTGCCTCATTCTAGCAACAATGAAGCTAACATGCATAAGACTTCTGAAATGCAACCACCATGTATCCTGTGATCAGTCAATCTAGAGTACTAAAGAGCAACAAAACCAGTAATATGCCAGCATAGTACAATTACTGGATATTTCTGCAACTAGTAATGCTGTGCAGCTCCGTTTGGGAAACCTGCCACGATAATGGGAAGACTGGTTGGTGAGCAGCTAAACAGGGCTATGTTTTCTGATACTGTCTCAAGAAGGCACCACTGCTCAGAAGAGCAATTAAGGCCAAACATACCATCTCAATGATATTAATTATCTGCAATCTAAAAATATTTTAACACTCACTGGTTTAAACACAGCTAAGCACTGTTTGGCATATTGATGCCTGCATTGCGAATACTTTGTGTGAAAATGACCTGCAACCACATGGGCAAGGATAACACCGAGTGTCTTCTCCTGGACCCAAAACCCACAGGAAAAAAGCATTTCCCCAAGAATCTATTGTAACATCTAGATGACACCAAGGCCTAGACTACACAGCCCATAAAAAAAATGCCTAGACTACATAGTCCATCAGGATTCACCTATACCCAAGACATCCTAAGATTAACGTTCTGCTGAACTATCAAACCACAGACCCTTCTGAGAAATATTTTTGCTTTAGAATTGGTTCATTTAAGCCAAGCAGTTATTTATTGTGGGGTTATAAAGGACACTTCTTCAATAGTTAGTAACTTCTGTGAAGTTAACATACCACTGCACCTGTTTAAAGCCATTCTGGTATCAACAGTTAATGCTTTCTTGATTAGTCACTGGAGCTTGAACCCTATCAGCTTCTTATTGAGGGGGAAAGGACAAGGGTGATTTCAGTTCTCCACACTACAACCCTGTACCACATGGTTTTGTCCACCTGCACCACACATTCCCCACACAGCCTGTTCAAGATGAAAGTAGGACCCTCTACTCTTATGTAATTAGGGGATGTAATAGTGACAGGACTCTATAAATACATGTGCTGGTTACATGAAATGCAGAGCTTATGTTTAAATATATAAGTACCATACTCATAGGAGCCTTAACATTTTATTTGTATTCACAAGAACTCAAAAGAGACTACAGACTGAACCTACACCATAAGTTGGCACAGTGGAAGCATCTATTATTGGAAGTACCTCTAAAGCAGGGATTTACAATGGGGAGTCCATGGGTTCTATGGTACCCACCAACACCTTTCCTGGTGCCTACCAAGTGTTTTTAGAAAGTGGGTAGGCAGGGCAAGGTGGGATTTTTGCCCACCAAAATTGGCAAAAATCCTTCCAATTCCAATTTTGCCTTCCAATTATCTGTGCAGATTAAAAGGCACCCTGTTAAGCAGAGTTTCAACCTGAAATGGTGCATAACTTTAGTAGTAACAGTTCAACATCTCACTTCTTGACATTCTGTGGTTGGCTCCACCACCTGCAACAGCCATTCTGTGACTCCCCCGCCCCCGCCGCTACCTTATGTCATTATTCCAAAGATGCCTGCAGGCTCAAAAATGTTGGGGACCCTTGCTCTAAAGCGTACAAAGATGGTTGGCTAAAGGGAGCTGAATAGACCGCTAAAGTGCAGAAAATGGAAAGTCCCATTTAGAGATGCTAGCTAAAGTAAGGCTATGAAGCAGTAAACACACATATCATATTGCAAACAACTGTTAACAGTAATTCATATCAATCTTAACATTGACCACTACTTACATGAACACTCAGTTATGAATTGTAACTCATAAGTTATTAGGAAAACATGTAGCACTTAAAAATTTCTACTTTTACCAACTAACTGTGCATTTGTCAGAAAAACAAACACATGAACAGCCATTTGTATTTTAACGTTAACATGCCAGATGCATTATATTTGCTTAAACAGTATCTGAAGTATCATTTGCTGGACATAAGATTTAATGAAGATCTCACCATGAACTCTCCAGGTTGGTTTCATTTGCTGTCTTAAAAGTGACAGATTGTTGTATGCAAGAACAGCAGCATCTAATGCATTTACTCCTTCCCAAGGGTAAGCAGCAGCATGAGAAGCTTTTCCATAGTATTTCACAGTCACACTAGGAAATAAAAGCCATCACTTGTTTTTAAACACTTATTTGAGTAAAAAGATCCCTTTGGATTTATTTAATGAATTCTGTTTTAATGGCATTAACTGTGCATGCTGTGATTACTTCATATAGATAAACTAATGGCAGGGGACCAAGATCAATATGATTTTGAGGGTGGGAAGGCATTTGATATAGAACTTCCATCTTCACAGCTGAACATAGTGTCTGCAAAACAAAGCCTTACATTTTTATGGACCAGCAGACAGAAAAATATATACAAACAAATAAAAATATTACGCTCTACTGAAATAATCTGATGTATTAGTGACCGATCCTTAGTTTCTTTACTGGACTAGATACCCTGTACTCAACCAACTAAAACAAAAAGGAGAACTGTTATACTGCCTTCTGGGGGAAAAAAACCAAAATCATTAAAGCTGCATCTACATTACTTAAGATTTCCTGACATCTCCAGTTGCTTCCTTCCACAACGCCAGACATGCTGTCCTCATCCAATCTGTTCTGCCGATATCTTAATAGAGAAAGGTAATCCCTGTGCACAGAAGAATGTCTTTATACTGAGTTCCTATGCTGAAATAAATGGAGAAGCCATTCTGGACCAAGGCAACTGTATTTACACAGAATACTAGGTTCTTCTTCAAAAGTGAAATTTGGGTAATTTTTGGAATATTTTCAATATCAACTACATTTCTTCACTTTAAAAAGACCCAAGAACAAGCTGCAAACTCCAGTCATGAATAGTTGTGCAGGAAGCATAGGTGGCACTTCAATGACAGTTTTAATCATTGTACCTTGGTGTTCGTATACATGAACAACAGCTACCCATATTCTCAATATATAATCTTAAAGAAAAATCTAGTTATAACTGAGTGATAACTGAATGCTTAAAAGCAAATGAAATGTAGGCAGCCCAAGAAAGTCAAGGAACATGTGGAGTGGTGTAGAAATAGAATCAAACACTATTATAACTCAGGCCCATAAAAGCACCGGAGACTAAAACATCAGTAAATGTACTGCTTCTCCCCACCACATCCTTTCTCAAAGTACAAGATCTTTTGCACTGCGACTATTCACGATTCTTGGCGTGTAATGAAGATGGGGAACCTGCATAAGTTGACCTGCTTTGATTTGGAACACTAAGGAGGATCATTTATTAAAAACAAGTATTCCGTAACCTTTCAGACCTTTAACTTTAGAACCAGCTGTAATTAAAGAAACCAAAACATTCACAAAACCTTTGCATAGGTTTTTGAAGATTCCATAAATCCAACACCTGAATCAATCTTCTACTTCTGGGTTTGTAGGTTCCTGTACTTCCGTATTCAAATTGTACAGTTGCAAGACTTAGATGGCAATCCTGAAAGTGGGAGGAAAATCGGCACAGGAGATGGTGTGACCCTGTGCTAGCGTAAGTGCCCATTTATCCCGCGATAAGGGGCACTTACGCTGGCACAGGGGCATTCCTGTCGGCCTCGGGATGCCACACAGCTGTGCAGGGCTCCGCTGCTTGCACTGGCTCCTGGCAGTGTTCCGGTGGCTCAAGTCCCCACGCCAGCGTCCTGGGAGGTGTTCCCGGGGCGTTCGGGGGGGGGGGGCTGACTTCAGACAGCATTCCAACCCTTTTTGCCCCAGGAACTCCCCCTTGAATTGCAGTGTTGCTATGCTACTTTTTTAGTGGCGTAGCCTCGCTGTTTTCTATGGGGGCATTTCCCCCATTTTTCTATTTAAATTGTCTTTATTTTCCCCATGGCGACTGGGAAGTCTCTGTGGAGGCCCCATGGCTGTGCCACTCCCAGCTGCCGCGCATCCACCCACTTCAGGAATGGACTGCCTGATGTAACAGAGGATCATGATATGCCTCATTTTTACACAAAAATTCTACTGTGTTCATATTTGCCCTTCTTGACTGTTTTAATGTACTTCTGCCATTTATTGTCCATAGACTTATTGTATTTATTAGATGGTATAATGATGTCTCAAAATTCATTTCAATACATTTAAATGTATTTCAATAAAAACACTATACCAGAGGATTATATTCTGGTGTTCAACAAGACTTTGGCCAGGTAACTCTGAATATGCAAGTACAGGAATAAGTAAATCCCAAATATAGATAATAATTTTAGGAGAATTAATACATTTCAAAGTTTATTTTAATGGTACTTGTGTTGAGCATTTAGGAAACCCTGCTTTCATGGAACCATGAGTATTAGAAATGAAAAAGGAACCAGAGTGTTCAGGATTAACATGAATCTGGGAGTCTCACAAAATGCACCAAAGCCCATATATAACAGGCTTTCTACACAGCAGTTTCCACAGCATGAATCTAAAGTACATATTACTTAGTAATGCTTCAGTCTTGCTTTTTTCCCCTCATACCACTTATCAGACTGCAACCAAGTTTGCAACTGTAGTATTCATTGTGCTAAATTGTTCATTGTGCCTTGTAAAGTTCATTGTGCTAAATATGCAATGAGATGTTGATACACTTAGGGATTTACAACAGATACAAACTACCTAAGCCACAACAAATACACAATGGAAATTATAGCAAAAAGCTCAATCCAAAAATAGCAACTTTAAAAAATGCTATCTGAAGAATTAGAGCTTCCAACACCAAACTAATATTTATAAAGAAAGTCGCACACAACTTTTTCAGCAACTTCTACTTTCATCCGGCAGCTTTGCTGCATCTAGCAGAGAGCATGCTCACAACATGACCTAAATTAACCCCAACGTACTAAATGCAATCTGTGAAGGCACACCCATGCAAACCAACCCAACACCCAGCTTCTGTAAGGGTCATAGCAGGCTACAAAGTTCACTATCATGAACAGCTGTTAAGTTAAAGTACTCAAAAGTGATAGATGCCAGTTTCTCCCAACTGATTCACAGTGGCAGCTACTCCTATTGCCAGGCTAAAAACTCCAGTATTCTTCAATCATTACACACAGACAACTGATCCTGGGTAAATCTGGTCTAGATGTCAGCATAACCTCCAAACTTAGAAGTCAGCCTAACACCTGCTTAGACACCCGATGCTAAAGCTCCTCTCCTCATCTTCTTGCTCTCTCAGTCACTGATAACCAAATGGCAGGTGGGCAGATAGCTGCCACCAGCCTGTTCATAAGCACTCTCCCACTCTAGCCAGGCACCAGGGGACGCTACTTAAATGCCCGAGCAGAGAAGGTAGTCATGCAGTTTATACTAGTCAGAAAAGGCAGTAATACAGTTTTCTGTAACATATGCTTCATGCTATGAGAGTCACTACTGCTGGTGAACATAGCAATACCAAGCCTGCTATCCTAAAACTTAATTCCCACTGAAGCAAGTTATTATTTGCAAAAAGGATAAGAAACATGTCCTACTTCTTATAGTCATAAACACGCCTAAGAAACGTATTGCTAGGAGTTCTCACATAAATCACAAATGCTTTGGGCTTCCAAGAAAAGGTCTATTATCGCTACATGCATCAATAGCCACTTCCCAATCAGCAAGCAAGGCAAAACTATTTAAACAAGTGTGAAAAAGTGAATGCAAAATCAATGTTCTACTGTATGTTCTACCAAGTTTACTGGTGGGAAAGCTAATAATGCAACAAACCTGAACCTTGAAAACCAAAATGTGTGGGAAGAAAAACACTGCTGGTTAGAAGTTGAGATCTTCTCAAAGAAAAGCAAGCATTTTAGTCTAAAACATCTTGGTATACAGATGCACTCTACCTCCTTCCTCCCAAATTCCACAATTATTTCTGCAAAACCACAGAACTAAGCATCAGATGTATTGTATCCAGAAAACAGTTAGGTTTGCCAATGAGGATAACGGGCAAAGGGTTATGTATTTTTTACCTGCAAAATGAGATGTGAGAAAAACACAAAATTAGTAGAAGGCCAACTAAAGCCTACTTGGCTCACATACATATCATATGCTTCAAAAAGGCTATTGCTTTGAAACAACCCATGTTTAATACAAGGTTCTAATATTACATGAGAACTTCAATTAACTCTGAACAAAGACTTATTTTCTTACATTTGAGAACATCCCACTTCTAATCAAAGAAGCAGAATAAATGAGACCAACTTGAAAATAGTGATAAATTCATACAAAGGGGTAATATGCATTCCGCACATGCTAGGAAAAAAAGTTGTTTGTTTCTTAGTATTCATTTCAAAAATTAGGAAGCAATTTTCATCCTGAAGGCACATGACACAGGGATTTCAGTGAAAGTAAGCAGGTTTAGGTCTGGTCAGTGTCTAGATGGGAGACTACCTGAGGACTCTATGTACTGCCTTTGAGTTCCAGTGAACAAAGGTGGGCTATGAGCCTGTGCTGGACAGCTCACTTCAGCAAGCTAAATACAGTTGTTATATTAAATAAGGAGTAGCAGTGATGAGGAAAGGCAGCTGAAATTTATCTAGCAAGCACTAGTTGGTAAAAACAGACAGCTTTCATAAATGTGTACCTATAAATATACTGCCCTGACCTGGATGGCCCAGGCTAGCCTGATCTCGTCAGATTTCAGAAGCTAAGCAGGGTCAGCCCTGGTTAGTATTTGGATGGGAGACCACCAAGGAAGACGAGGGTTGCTGTGCAGAGGAAGGCACTGGCAAACCACCTCTGTTAGTCTATTGCCATGAAAACCCCAAAAAGGGGGTCACCATAAGTCAGCTGCGACTTGACGGCACTTCTCACACACACACACACACACACACACATAGATGTACTAAAATTCCAAGATATGCTGGACAAGTAAAAAATAATTTGGAAGAAAAGATCAAACTTCTGGTCAAGGAAAAATGCATCTTAGGTTCTTGTAGGTTATCCGGGCTGTGTGACTTGGTCAAGACTACAGTCACACAGCCCGGATAACCTACAAGAACCTTTGAACTCTGACCGTGAAAGCCTTCGACAAAAATGCATCTTGCTTCTAAGCTGCTGTATCTGAATCATCCAACTAACTTCCAAAATCTGGAAACTAGTAAAGCTGATATCATGCTCCTGTTTTGACCTCTCTGTCACCTGGTTAATAGTCAGAAAACAGAATACTAAGATAATCAGGGCACTTGTATGACACCAGCATAGTAATTTTTGTGTTCTGGTTCTAGGGATTAGTTTCTGAGGAAAAACCCTACTACTAAAGATTACCTGAGATGAGAAAGGTATGAAGTTGCAAACATTCAGGTGAAAACTGTCTTATTTATTTTTGTGCCTAAAAGCTGTATTTGCAGACAGTCACCTAGACACTAACGACATCAGATATGAAAAGTTTTCAACATCCAGCTATATACCTTTTAGTCATAAGACGTTTCAGTTATATGTTGCAGATAAACATCAGACTTAACGATTCTTGGAAGTTATGTAACAAAAAAGCAAGAATACCTATAAACTCCTTTTAGGATCGTCTGAAGCAAGACTGGATTGCTTCCATTCAAATCAACACCTCTAGCACTAATAATGAACCAACTATACAAGTTATATTGTGAAGAGCTTTAGCAGAAAAGCATTTCACGACCTGAAAAATTTGCCTTTGGGAAATTAAAGCAAGATTAAAAAGGAACTTCAATTTGTTAAACTGTAGCATCCCCTATTCTTGTAAAGGCTGGCTGACTCATGAGATCTAGCCAACAATCTTGAAACTTCCACTTTCAAATAAACTGAAAGCTACTTGAAAGCTATCCCCTGGAATAAAAAGACTCATTTTAAGGGGCTTAATTTTCCTAGAAAGTAAAATATGCTGTATTTTGTTATAAAGTACACATATGCCTCCACAATTACACCCAATACTTTAGCAAGAATATACAGGTTGCAGGCAATGCTAGAACATACAGGACAAAGGCTAGAAGCTAGAGATGACAGGGCCAAATCTAGCCTTTGAGCCACCACCTGGCCTGCTTCAGTTGCCCATCTGGAAGTGAAAAAAACATAGACAATGTGGCCTTTGTGACAGCTAACACTGCTGATGGATCATTCAACAGGATGCAGACTGAAATGCTGGCTGGCCATCCTTCAATTGCTTCTCCATACGGCCCTTCAGCAAAACTACTTATTAACTAGGCTGTAGGATTCTCAAACCTCACTCAGAACAAGGGTCACTTTTTGCTAGCTGCTCTATAAAGCACCATGTACATTGATGGTACAAAAGAACTCCAGAAGGAATGCTTTTTAAGCAGCCCTCAAAGGTTAAAAACTAACGAAAAGGGAAGGTTGCATTTCAGGCTCTGTTTACTCACTCGTGCTCTGCTACATCAGGCAAATAAGCTGCATCTTCTTGGGAGGGGTGAGCCATGAAAACAACATCTAGATCATCAAACGCTCCAGCTTTGATTAAGTCTATTTTACCTCCTCCATCTTCCTCAGCAGGAGTGCCCAGCACCGTGATCTGAAAGCAAAGGAAATAAGAGGCCAGAGTCATTAAAACTGCAACACAAAAAGAGAAGGTCCAGGGAACAGCCAACGCGGGAATCGGTTTTCTCAGTGAGGAATAGGAGGATGGGGGACCCAAACAAACCCACAGACACTGTAAGGATATGAATGCAAAAAGATAGAAGACAGTTTATCCCGCGCGACCATAGCTCACGGAAGTAGCAAAATAGTCTGGCTATGCAATGACGGGAAAAAGCCCAAAGAAACAGCGAGGACTAAACAAGGCTGGTGTTTAGAAACAATGTGTAGCTTGGAGCCTTAAGATACCCCTGTTCAGTCATTACTATTCTGGCGATCCAACCCGGCCGACCTACAAAATAAGGGCAATAAAGCCGGTCTATTCGACAGCCCCGTCATGGCTTGTAATATTGTGCGTGACTGAAATGACCTAATTTTTAGTATTTGCCCAGGAGAGTGTCCAACTCCCAATTCGTTGTCAGACATGTGTTGTTTTAGCTGGTATCCATTAGGACTATCCTGTGTTTATTAATGAATTTTTGCCTATTACTTTTATCCCTTTTGTAATTAACGTTTCCTTTATTTATATACTAGTCATGGACTATAATAAAGAACTTGCTGAACTTGTGCGCCGCTATAGCCCAAGGAAGTAGCAAAATAGTCCGGCTATGCAAGGAAATTGAAATTGTTGAAGACTTTCTATTCCTTGGCTTCATCATCAACCAAAAGCGAGACTGCAGCCAAGAAATCAGAAGGAGATTGAGATTGGGAAGGGCAGCCATGAAAGAGCCAGAAATGATTCTTAAGTGTAAGGATGTGTCATTGGCCACCAAGATTTATTTATTTATTTTATTACATTTCTACCCTGCTCTCCCCAACCTGAAGATCAAGTTAATTCATGCCATCGTATTCCCTATTACTATGTATGGGTGTGAAAGCTGGACAGTGAAGAAAGCTGATAGGAAGAAAATAGATTCCTTTGAAATGTGGTGTTGGAGGAGAGTGATGCAGTAAACCAGAGGTTCATGGGGGAGAAGGAGACCCGAGACCCTTGTTTGCAAGAAAACATTTATTCGGAGCAGCTGCTACCCAGAGCACTCTACCGAGTAAAATCTCTGAGCCCCGATCATACTGAGGAAGGGATATTTATCCAAATTCAAGATATGACAACCCATCAACATTCAGGGTTGATAGCACTACAGACATGGAGGCGGCAGTACAGTAACAGTTTCACCCAGTTCTTGTTATGGTTCATTGTAACCCTCCGTGACTCTTGCCCCAATTCCTTAGCACACAGACACACAGAGATATCCTGCCCAGCAACAAGCTATTCCCTCGCTGTCCTAATACATTTTACAGAAAGGAAAAGAGATTATTGTAAATTCAGTGGATCTTCCATAGTCAGGGGAAGTCTACCCTGCTGCCTCAAGAGGATTACGGATACCGTGGACGGCCCCAAAAAACAAATCAGTGGGCTATAGATCAAATCAAGCCTGAACTGACCCTAGAAGCTAAAATGACTAAACTGAGGCTATCGTATTTTGGTCACATTATGAGACGCAAAGAGTCACTGGAGAAGACAGTCATGCTAGGAAAAGTTGAGGGCAGCAGGAAAAAAGGAAAACCCAACAAGAGATGGATTGACTATACAGAACAATTTGATGAAAAGTGGGAATCATTTTACACTTACATGACCTCTAGTCAATCAAATGAATGACGCATACTGACCAGCACCAAAATGAACAACAGGCAATGCTTTATTTAATATGTTTCAACTATTTGCTAAGTAATTTCTGGGCTTCTATACGCTTCACACTATATACTTTTAATGTGTAACAGTTTGATAGTTTGAATGATTTTTACATTTTTATAATCATTTTTTTTTAGGTATATTATACTGCACTTGATCAGTATTGAGGCTGGTTATACGTTACTGTATTCGACTGAGTTTATCTTCCAATTGAAATTGCTATATTGTTTGTGTGTGTGTGTGTGTGTGTGTGTATATATATATATATATATAAAAAGAGAGAGATGGATGGACTCAATCAAGGAAGCCACAGCCTTCAGTTTGCAAGATCTGAGCAAGGCTGTCAAAGATAGGACATTTTGGAGGACTTTCATTCATAGGGTCGCCATGAGTCGGAGGCGACTGGACGGCGCTTAACACACACATATGCCAGGATAGGGAAATGCCCAGAGAAAGAAGCGGCATTCTCTTTCTCTCCCCCCCCCCCCAAACTTTCTTCCCTCACCTGGACGGCGGGGCCGCGCGGGGCGAGGCCCTCGAGGGCGGCCTGGAGGCCCAGGGCGGCGGCGGCGCCCACCTGGGCGATGAGGTTGTGGCCGCAGGCGTGGCCCAGGCCGGGCAGGGCGTCGTACTCGCACAGGAAGGCCAGGCGGAGGGGGGCGGCGGGGGGCTCGGCGCCGTGGCGGGGCGGCCCGGGCCAGGCCCAGTCCGCCCGGAAGGCCGTCTCCAGCTTGTAGGCCGGCTGCACCGCCCAGGCCGGGCGGGCGGCGAAGAAGCGCGTGAGGGCGGCGTGGGCCTGCCGCTCCTCGTAGGCCAGCTCCGGCCGGCTCCAGATCGCCCGGCCCAGCTCGCCCAGCGCCGACGACGACGCCTCGATGCCCTCGCCCGCCCGCCGCTTCAGCTTCTCCAGGCGCTGCGCCAAGGTGGGCACCTCCGACTCTTCGTTCGGCCTCATGGGTGACGCCAAGACAGGAGCAGGGGGGAAAAACCACAGGAGAGATTCGGGGCGCCTCAGGTAACAGCCGGCAAACGTCTGAAACCCGCGCCGCCCGGGAGCCTTATATAGCTTCCGTGAGAGGTCCGAACCGGGACTTTTCGCTCTGAGGCTTGCTGGGAAATGTAGTCTTTTTACCTTAGGGCTCTATCAACATTCTTCCTAGGGGAACCACTAGGACCACAAGCCACCGCGCGTTGGCGCGGCCGTGCCGGAGGAATGGCACGCGATACGCGCTGCTCGTGTCTGCGAGGAAAGGGTTTCAATGCGATGCGGTTCGTCGCCAACGAAGCAGCTGAACTCTAAACGCATGAAGATAATTCACAGTGGGTAGCCGTGTTATTCTATCTGCAGTAGTAGAAAAGGGCAAGAGTCCAGTAGCACCTTAAAGACTGCAGTAGTAGAAAAGGGCAAGAGTCCAGTAGCACCTTAAAGACTGCAATAGTAGAAAAGGGCAAGAGTCCAGTAGCACCTTAAAGACTGCAATAGTAGAAAAGGGCAAGAGTCCAGTAGCACCTTAAAGACTGCAATAGTAGAAAAGGGCAAGAGTCCAGTAGCACCTTAAAGACTGCAATAGTAGAAAAGGGCAAGAGTCCAGTAGCACCTTAAAGACTGCAATAGTAGAAAAGGGCAAGAGTCCAGTAGCACCTTAAAGACTGCAATAGTAGAAAAGGGCAAGAGTCCAGTAGCACCTTAAAGACTGCAATAGTAGAAAAGGGCAAGAGTCCAGTAGCACCTTAAAGACTGCAATAGTAGAAAAGGGCAAGAGTCCAGTAGCACCCTAAAGACTGCAATAGTAGAAAAGGGCAAGAGTCCAGTAGCACCTTAAAGACTGCAATAGTAGAAAAGGGCAAGAGTCCAGTAGCACCTTAAAGACTTCAATAGTAGAAAAGGGCAAGAGTCCAGTAGCACCTTAAAGACTGCAATAGTAGAAAAGGGCAAGAGTCCAGTAGCACCTTAAAGACTGCAGTAGTAGAAAAGGGCAAGAGTCTAGTAGCACCTTAAAGACTAACAAAAATATTTTCTGGTAGGGTATGAGCTTTCGTGAGCCACAGCTCACGAAAGCTCATACCCTACCAGAAAATATTCTTGTTAGTCTTTAAGGTGCTACTAGACTCTTGCCCTTTTCTAAACGAATGGGCGATTTTGCCTTGGATTTGCCACTCTCTAAATGCACTTTCCCCCCAGCCAGATTCTCAAAACTCAAAAATAAGACCCCCGCCCCGCCCTGTGCAGAGTTTTGAGAATTCAGATGGGGAAAATGTGCATCTAGAGAGCGGCAAATCCAAGGCAAAATCTCCCATGCGTTTTTGCATCATAATTGTGGAAGGAAGATGAGCACGGCGCTTGAGCTATGGGCCAAAGAAGGATTTTACCTGATCTTGGCCTGAGCAGTAAATATTGCTTTCTCCTCAATAGTCAGAGTAATGATATAGGTGTCTACTTAACAACTAGGGTATTTGTTCAAAATAATAAACAATTTGTCAGGACTGGGATCTTCAGTGCCACTCCCCCCCCCCCTTAAGCCTCCTGGGTGTAAATAACTGAGAAGCAACTCTTGTGACCGTCTGATCAGGTTTACTTTCCTGGTAGCAAGTGTATTTTTATCAAGTGTATAGTGTCAAGTAAACATCTGTAGTTTTGTGCTGGGGGTGTGAGAAGTTCTACAGTTTTCCATTGGTCTGCGAGTAATACCATCTGTTGGGGTCATCAGGGTCTACAGATCAAATTTAATACTACCCTCACATGTCTTACTATGTATTTAGTGAGCATGGCTTAATCTGTTCATAACAAAAAGGGTTTTGGGTTTTTTTTTTTTAAACAAGTAATCACTCATGTTCCCAAGTGGGTCTTGGATCTACTGAAATTGAAATAGACTACAGGCAGTTCTTGATTGAAACAGCCAATTGACCGTGCTCTACAAGTTGCCATAAAATGGTATCCAGTTCAAAGCCTGGGTTTTGTGTAAAATGCTCAAAAGTGGGACCCCAGGAGCTCCGTCAAGCTGCATTACTAAGAACTAAAGAATATGGAATTGGCTGGTTACTCTCCAAAATAGCCTTTGGAACACCCCAACTCATAGGGTTGCCAGCTCCATGTTGGGAAATACCTGGAGATTTTTGGGGCAGAGCCTGAGGAAAGTGGGGTTTGGGGAGGGGAGGGACTTCAATGCCATAGAGTCCAATTGCCAAAGTGGCCATTTTCTCCAGGGCAACTGATCTCTATCGGCTGGAGATCAGTTGTAATAGCAGGAGATTTGCTAGTACCTGGAGGTTGGCAACCCTACCAACTCATGCATCCTCTGAATAAGGAAACAGTGCCTTGCAAGGTGTGCCTGAGCCAAGGCCTGGTTTTTGTACAAAGTACCCCCCCCCCGAGTCCCATGTGGCAACTTGCAGAACAATATGAGGCGCTGTCACTCTGCACTGCCAGTGAAGGGAGGAAGGAGGGCTGGGAGAAGGAGGATGAGAGGATGGCAGGCTGAGGCTACTCAGTGCTGGGAGATATTCTGCTGCTTCTTCACCAGGTGCCTCTGCCTTGTCTTGCACGTCCTGAGATGAGGTGGGAGCAGATTGGGTGCTGTTGCTGCTTTGCCACAACCCCTATTCTCCTGCTTCAGTGGCTGCAAGTGACAATAGCCCAGGCAGTTCCAGCCCCATCCCGCTCCCCCAGAAGGACTAATAGGTGGAAGAGGAGGCAGAGCAGCAGTGGCAGACAGCTGGCACTTGGGCAGAACTAGGAGGAGGAAGGGAAAGAAGGATGGTGAGCGGGTGGTGGCTTCCCTTTGGCCTCCATTCGAATGACAGACTAGTTCTAAGATCCACAATGCTGGTGTACTGTTGATGTTGCTACGATGCCAGAATTACTACTGGGTCTGTTTCTTTCTCAGTAGAGAAAAAGAAATACTAAAAAAATACCCAGTCTCAAGGACCTGATAATATAGGCGAGGTCCACAGCAATACAGATAACCACCTGTCAAGGTTGGCCCTGCCTTGGTGCAGTAGCATAACCAAGCTTTACCTGGGCCTGGTCTTAGTACTCCCGGAGCCATACGCATTATAAAGCAAAAGAAGGCTTTATTGAAGAACGGTAAGAAAAGATATTAAAAACAAGGCAATAGCCCAATGGCAGTGAAATGCACAAAACTGACTAAGTGTCTTTCTTAATGGTGTCCTAATACAGTGTAGCTAGTTCTTAAAGCAAAGAGTTCCAAAGCATAATACAAATATCTTCTTGGCAGCAAGGAGTAATAGGGGGTAAAGGGAATGGGGAGTCATCCCTCTAGCTATACTTATAGAGAAACACTGGCCATAACCCCTTGACCAACTCAACCAAACACTGGCCAGTATCCATGGAAGTTTCCTGGGGGAGAGCAACTTCCCCCTCCCATACCAGATTCACAGCTGAACTGTGTGAGCTAATTAACAGGACTTGATGAGTAGCTGCCAGTGAAGGCTAAGGCCTTTGGAGAATCAGAGAGCAGTGAACTCAGCCAGAACTAACGGGAAAACTCCTTTAAGATGGCTTCTCTCTTAACACTACCAATCATCCCCATGTCAGTCATATATGGAAGTGACCCCCCCCCCCGCATGACAGTGCTGGCCGATCTGGCGTTTCTATATGACATTGCCCTGCCCTCATCCGCAGACAACAAATAACAATGCACCTTCTCCTTTACGGGGCTCTGGAGTAGGCCACACTCTTAGGATGTCTACAGGACGGGACTCAAATCCCCTGCTGTAACCACGTACCCTTTTGAAAGACAGAAGTTTCTGTTTGAACTACTCTGGGATTTCGATCCAACAAAACAGAAAGGGTCATGAATATTTGACCAAATGGGGGGCAATAATTGCCTGGTAGTTAACCACAAATGTGACTGTGTTCTCTGTATTCCTCCTTCTGCATTATATATACTTAAATGTGTGGGGGATACTGTTAGCAGTTATTGAGGAAGAAAGGGTTGATAAACCAATGCAAAGTAGATACATGTTGCAAAGGGGGAGAAGAGTGAGTAACATTTTCAACAGTCAAAGGGTGAAAACACATGGTTGCTTTCACCTCCTTTATTCCCTGTTTCAGCCAGGATCGAACGCATGCATTTGATCCTGGCTGGATCCTGGCTGAAACAGGGAATAAAGGAGGCTAAAGTGACCATGTGTTTTCACCCAAAGTTTAAGGCATGGGATCCCCTTCTTTGATTTCCTGAGTGAAGTGTATTGTCCTTGTATCAGTTGGAGGAGGGGAGCAATCTAGCTGGTGTGTGTTGTGAGGTAAGAGTTCTGAGTATATCAGTGTTGAGCGATGGCTCAGTAAGAGGAGCTTCTGCTTTGTAAGCAGAAGGTCCCAGCTTCAATACCTGGTATCTCCAGGTAATGGGATCAGGCAGTAGGTGATATGAAATACTTCTGCCTGAGATCCAGGTGAGCCATTGACAGTCTAAGTAGACGATAGTAACCTTGATGGAACCGATGGTCTGATTAAATATAAGGCATCTTCATGTGTGTCATGTTTATTACCATTCTTGTCTGTTTGTGCTAAATGCCCTCTCACTAGAGTCTCCATCACTAATGTTGCTGTAAATGTAAACAACATGAAATTAGAGAGGTGTGCTTTATCAACCGCTGTCCTGATTTGGGTTTATATTTCATTTATTTAGTTAAATCATTTATTCCCTGTCTTTTCCTTCAATGAGGACCAAAACTGGCTTACATCATTCTCCCCTCCTCTACTGTAACCTCACAACAACCCTGTGAGGTAGATTAGGGTGGGTGCCCAAGGTCACCCCGCAAAATCCTATGGCAGAGTAGGGATTTGGACCTGGGTCTCCCAGATCCTACCCTGCCACTTTCACCACTACACCACACTGTCTTTGCCTAGTGTTAGGTATGCTGTGAGTGGCTGCAGTCTTGAGAGCACCATCCTAAGATGTTACCCACTTCTAAGCCCATTGACTTCAGTGGGCCTAGAAGGGTGTAACTCTCCTTAGAATGGAACATCTAACTACAAGTAGCTGTAAACACTGGAAAAGCACCTCTTAATATTGAGAAAAGGTTTTTTGTTAGGGGAACAACTTACCCAAAACTTGCATAAAGCTTGTCCAAATTGTGTTGTTTTTTCTTGCAACAGAAGACCCCTCCCTAGAGAGAACCTTTTTATTTAAGAGCAGGTTTTTTTTATTTAAGGTCATCCTCCAAAGGCCTATCCTTACGCTCCCCTCCTCCTAATTCTCAGGGTCAAAAGCCTATGAGAGTTGTACCTCTTCAACTTTCCTGGATTCTTGGATAGGTAGCTATGAAACTGCATCAGCTTGCATGTTAAGAAACTGAGCTAAAACTGGAAAGGCAGAAGGGTGGTAGAATGGCAATTAATGATTTAACATTTAGATTTGCTCTCATGTTTGCAACCTTTTGTTTCAAAACTCATACCTTTTTGGCCCTGAATTGGCCCAGTTACAGCCTCCATCTCTGAACAAAATGGATTTTAGACTCGGTGTCGTTTGTGGTTCTCCACTATCTAGTGTGTCCTCTAATGGTTTAGAACTGATTTGGAATTATACTTTATTTACGCATCCTTCAGTCAAAAGCTCTGCTCACGACCTGAGTTCGATCCCGACGGACGTCGGTTTCAGGTAGCAGGCTCAGGGTTGGCTCAGCCTTCCATCCTTCCGAGGTCAGTAAATTGAGTACCCAGCTTGCTGGGGGTAAAGGGAAGACGACTGGGGAAGGCACTGGCAAACCACCCCGTAAACAAAGTCTGCCTAGGAAACGTCTGGATGTGACGTCACCCCATGGGTCAGGAATGACCCAGTGCTTGCACAGGGGACCTTTACCTTTACTTACGCATCCTTCAGCACTGCCTATTTAATTGCATGTATTATTTCCTGTAACCATCTGCATCTGACTAATGGTTTTGTATCCATGGCTTTTCATGTATTCCTATATCATGCATCCGATTCAGTTTGCAATTTGTTTTTGTAATGTATTATTCAGTAACACCTTTCAATAAACCGTTTAATTCGTATCAGTAACACTTTGGAGTCTGCATCTTCCTACTGACAAACATGTCCCCACTGGGGTGAGAACCTGTAGAAAAATAGAAACCTCTTACTTAAGAGGACTGAATTAACAGTGTAGCTGCACCAGATTTACACCAGCATGGCGTTACACCAGTGTGATTCTGCATTTTGCCAAGGTGAGGCTTAGTTGCCATCCTAAGCAGCTTCCAGAATGGCATTACCCTTAACCCTGACTCTCATATGCATTTGCTGAATTGTGACTAAGGTGATAATAATAGTAACCGTAGATGAATCCCAAATATAGAGACATATCTACTAAACCTGTTTACTTAAAATAAGTCTCACTGAATGTAATGTAAACTCCTTTCTCATAAATGTAACTGCAGCAATACTTGAGATGGGGTTTTTGTCTTAAAATATGTTTAAGATTTGAGTGTGAAATAGGCATTAGTATCAACCACATAAAGCAACCTAACATCTCCCAGTCTGCAACTGAAGAGTCTGCAACTGAAGAAGTAGTCATCCTTTGTAAACACTAATTGACATCACAGACTATAAATAAGTGATTACGCTAAGACATCTACATTCAGTACCTTAGCAGTTTAGTACTATAGTTTCTGGTTACTGGTTTGCTATTTTTAACATTAACTGTATGTGAATCACATTGTACTAAGAAAAGAATGCTGGACTATTCTATATTTAATTTTAATGAATTATAATGTTTCTTAATTCCAAAAAAATATGATTAGAATAGACCCATGAGCACAGACATTGAAGACAACAGCAACAACTATAAATAAATCAATATTCAAGCTGGTGTGTTTTTCACTAGGTCAATTTTTTTCTCATTGCTATAACATCAATATGAAAGAGAAGAAAAAGGATGACGCAAAGTTTTGAATGGTTCACTCTGAGTTACATACAACAAGCTGGGGGCCTGAGAGGAATTGTGCTGGTTGTACAAGCATGCTGGCCTCTTCCTTCCTTTGCCAAGTTTTTTTTTTTTTTTTTAATTTACAAAAAATAGAAGATGTTTAGAATTTCATATCATGGCATTCCCTCTACCAATCAGAACTTTATGCAACTGGAGCTGACTTTGTGCAGCTGAATTCTTTGCCAACCTCTACTTTAAATCAGGATTTTCCCTAATCAGGGCTATATTTACTGTGAGTCACAGGAAAATGTTTGCCTCAAACAACACTGTGTGTATGTAAAGTGCCTTCAAGTCACAGCCGACTTATGGCGACCCCTTTTGGGGGGGTTTTCATGGCAAGAGACTAAGAGGTGGTTTGCCAGTGCCTTCCTCTGCACAGCAACCCTGGTATTCCTTGGTGGTCTCCCATCCAAATACTAACCAGGGCTGACCCTGCTTAGCTTCTGAGGTCTGGCGAGATCAGGCTAGCCTGGGCCATCCAGGTCAGGGCCAAACAACACTGGATGCCATTTAAAAAAGACAGCTAACTGTTAATTGCTAATCTAAGGATATTCTGTATCAGCTATCAAAACATCTTTGGACAACCTGCTCTGTAATATTTAAGCATGAATGCCATTTGTGCTCTGTTGTGTTTGTAACAGAAAACATTGTAATGCATGATAGCTTTGAGCTATTACATTGTAAATAATCTAATTATTCCACTCTGGCAAGGCTGACCGTCTGCCTGTGCTTCCTCTGATAGAGTATGTCAAGAACCAATCTATGGATCAGCCTTCCAGCTTGCCCCAAATAGAGTTAATGCTCTGGCAGCTTCCCCCCCGCCTTTGCATAGATTCATGACATCTCAATCTAGTCAGAGAGGCACTACAAATAGGGTTGTCAGCTCCAGGCTGGGAAATACCTGGAGATTTGGGGTGGTGGTGGTGGCAGGGCCTGAGAAGGGCAGGGTTTGGAGATGGGAGGGACTTCAATGCCATAGAATCCAATTGCCAAAATGGCCATTTTCTCCAGGGCAACTGATCTCTATCGGCTGGAGATCAGTTGTTATAGCAGGAGATCTCCAGCCAACACCTGGAAGTTGGCAACCCTAACTACAAAATCCTAGCCAAACCGTTCAAGTTCAGTTCTCGAGTTAACCTCTGCAAATTCCACAACCAGCATCTGAGTTATGAACTGTGACACCAGTCCCTTACAACAGCTGCTGTCCCTTGCTTTCCTGGAAGTATTACACCATTACGTTTTAAGAGCAGGTAGTCTCTATTAGACCAGCAGCCCCCATATTATTTTAATAACAAACTTTTCGGTCAGCCCTCATTCCCAGTGGCGGACTGGCCAGGGTGTCAGCTTGCCCGATGGCAAGTGGGCCCCCTTAAACGTCAGACAACATGTAAAAAATGTTAATGACCTTTTAGTAGCTTGAAAATAAAATAGATTTATTTAAAATTATTTATTTAAAATAAAAAAATTAAAAATCCAAGTGTAACAATCTGTATTTACATTTAATCTACTGTATACTGCCAGTAATATGTACATATAACAATCTGTATTTACATTTACTGCCAGTAATACGTACATATATGTACATATAACAATCTGTATTTGCATTTAGTATCTACTGTATACTGCCAGTAATATGTACATATAACAATCTGTATTTACATTTACTGCCAGTAATATGTACATATATGTACATATAACAATCTGTATTTACATTTAGTATCTACTGTATACTGCCAGTAATATGTACATATATGTACATATATCAACCTGTATTTACATTTAGTATCTGCTGTATACTGCCAGTGTAATGGCCAGATATAAGGGCTGGTTTAGAACACTAGGTATTCATACGCACACACATGGAAGCTTTGGGAAGTTGGCATCCAGGAGCCATGAACCAACAAATCATGCTCTCTGTGCTTGGTACGGTCTTTCACCAGTAGAGAGCTCTGAATTACCTTCATCCTTAGGAATGTGGTTTCTGGTTACCGAGCTCACAAGATCAGGCACTCACTAAGTGACGCCTTCGGCCAATGTTTATAGGTGATGCTAATTAGAGTGAAGTAGACGCTTAATGTGCATTGGTGCTTTTGTGTATCAATCTGCTTGTCAGCAGCCATGGGCCTGCCCCATGCGAATGCACAAATGATGCTGACTTTCCTTTGTTCCTCTGGTGAGTAACTCTGCATCTTATTTGTAGGTTATTTCACCCCCAGGGTCTCTGTTTAGCTAAATAAAGAACTGTTGCTTATTTTAACCTCCTCCTAGTTGTCTTCATTGGACTCTATAAGACAACCAGGGCACTTCACCAGTAATATGTACATATATGTACACTGTATTTACTCAAAAAATATACATTTATTTCACAAAAATTCTAATTGTACCTTTTCCCCACTGATGCATTTTTTGAAAATTTTTATTTATTCCTTATAAAAAATTAAAGGATAGTGTTGTGGTAAGACAACCAGGGCACTTCACCAGCAATATGTACACATACGTACACTGTATTTACTAAAAAATATACATTTATTTCACAAAAATTCTAATTGCACCTTTTCCCCACTGATGCATCTTTTTGAAAAATTTTTATTTATTCCTTATAAAAAATTAAAGGATAGTGTTGTGGTAAGACAACCAGGGCACTTTACCAGCAATACGTACCCTGTATTTACTCAAAAATATACATTCATTTCACAAAAATTCTAATTGCACCTTTTCCCCACTGATGCATTTTTTGAAATTTTTTATTTATTTCTTATAAAAAATTAAAGGATAGTGTTGTGGTAAGACAACCAGGGCACTTCACCAGTAATATGTACACATACGTACACTGTATTTACTAAAAAATATACATTTATTTCACAAAAATTCTAATTGCACCTTTTCCCCACTGATGCATTCTTTTGGAAATTTTTTTATTTATTTCTTATAAAAAATTAAAGGATAGCCTTATAGTTGTGGGAGGGCCCTCCTTTGTCTCCTGGCAACCAATCCTTTGCTGCTCATTCCCGAGAGCTTGAACTAGCCTAGAGAGCGGGGCCCGGGACTTGCGAGGCGCCAGCTTGCAAGCGACGCGCAGGAGAACGCCGCCGCCCCATTCTCTCCCTGCGCGCGCAGCCGGGCTCCGGCTCCCCGGCGCCAGAGACAGAGCGAGAGCGAGAGGCCGGGAGGGGCCGCCTAGCGCCTCTCCCTTCCCACGGCTCTCTGCTGCCCCCGCCCCTTGGCCCGTCACTTCCGGCCTCTCCGAGCTGCGGCAGCGCCTTTCTCGGCCCCTTCCGCCTCCCTCGCGAGCTCTGCGCGGTAGGAGGGCGGAGCGCGCCCTTGGCCTCCTCGCCGCCGTCCGCGCCAGGGAGCTCCGCGGGGGGCCTGGGCGCCATGTCCCGCTACACGCGGCCTCCCAACACGTCGCTGTTCGTCAGGAACGTGGCGGATGCCACCAGGTGAGGGCGAGGAGGGGCGGGCGGCCTGCGGGCCTCTCCCTTTTCCTGGGCGGCGGGCCTGGCCGCAGAGATAGGCGGAAGGGGCGAGGGCGTCGGCCGCATCAAGGCCGGCGGGTACAAAGCAACCGGGGGGGGGGCGTTTCTTTCTCAGGCGTGCCGCCTTGGCGGGGACGAGCCCTTTAAGGGACGCCCTAGAGCAGGGGTTCTTCGCAAGGTGGGGGGGGGATCTTAGGGTTCCCGGGGAGGGGGGAATTGGGTCCCCCCTTCAGCAGAGTGGGATGTCCTGTAGATTGTGTGCAATCTGTAAAATTGTAGTTTTTTTTTTGACTATTTTGGGAAGGGGGGATTTATATTATATTTATATAAATATTTATATATTAGTATTTATATTTATATAAATATTTATATTCTGAACAATGGGGAAAGGCGGGGAACGGAGCCGAAAAGGTTGGAGAACCACTGCGTCTAGAGATTTAGCAAGCGAAGCTCTCTCTCTCCCCCCGCCCCCACCCCAGTGTCGTATTTCCGTACCAAAAAAAAAGGGCTGCAAATGGCAAATAACGGAAGGGTGGGGCGACCTGCCCTAAGGGCACGACGGTAGCAAAATGCATTTATTTGGTTACTGGAGGATATGGTAGTAGAAAAGGGCAAGAGTCCAGTAGCACCTTAAAGACTAACAAAAATATTTTCTGGTAGGGTATGAGCTTTCGTGAGCCACAGCTCACTTCTTCAGATAATCTGAATCTGAAGAAGTGAGCTGTGGCTCACGGAAGCTCCTACCCTACCAGAAAATATTTTTGTTAGTCTTTAAGGTGCTACTGGACTCTTGCCCTTTTCTACTACTGCAGACAGACTAACACGGCTACCCACTGTGGAGAATATGGTGGTCGCTGCTTATTCCAGTGGCTGTGTGTGTGTTGGGCGGGGGAGAGAGGTCCCCAGGCAGTTGCTAGGGGATGTGGGAGTTGCTCACAGAACGCCCGCCCCCTTCCCAACCTACTTTGAGCGGCCCATATACCGTGGGGGTTACTGCACTTTGTATTCCCAGCGATGTATTAAAGAGTTTGAAAATGTTGTAAAAAAACATCGCTTTAAAAGGGTTTTTGGATACCACGGCTTATAAATGGTTGGAAGACGTCTTCACAGCTAAAGGGGCCAAACAAAGTGCGAACGGTATTTTTTTATGACGTTTTCAAACTCTTAATACCTCGGTGGGAATATATAGAAAGTGCGAACAGTATTTTTTATAACATTTTCAAGCTCTTAATTCATCGCTGGGAATACAAGTGCGGTAACAGCCATAGATCGTGCAACTGCCCACGAGTGATTCTTTCGTCCAGTTAACGTTCTTGAAGAATGTATGCATTGCAGTGTGTGGTCATCCACGCGCCTGCCTCGAGCTCATGCGGCGCTAGGTGGCTTGGGAGCTTTATTATTGCTCTCAGTTAAATGGCTGCTGGTTCTTTTAGGGCGGCAGGATTGTGAGCTTGTGTCTGTCGGAGGTCTCTGGGGCAAAAGGTCTCTACAAGCCCGCCAGCCCGAGACACTTCAAAGTGGGGAACCTGGGACCTTTGCTAGAACAGCTGGTGAAGCAAGGAGTGCTGCAAAAACTGAAACAATGGCTGCTGCACAACCCATTTTTATGGGTCTTCTTCCCTGTGACTTTAAAGTACAGTATGGATTCCAAGCCCCCTTCCCACAATTTTAGTTTGGCAGTGAAGGGGCTTGCAATGATACTGAGGGTCTCCTAGAGTTAACCAGATATAAATGAAAGCTGGGCCCCTTTATTTTCCCCCCTATAATTTAGTGCTAGAATGAATGTTGCCCTGACCTGGATGGCCCAGGCTAGCCTGATCTCATCAGATCTCAGAAGCTAAGCAGGGTCAGCGCTGGTTAGTATTTGAATGGGAGACCACCAAGGAATACCAGGGTTGCTGTGCAGAGGAAGGCACTGGCAAACCACCTCTGTTAGTCTCTTGCAATGAAAACCCCAAAAGGGGTCGCCATATGTCGGCTGCAACTTGATGGCACTTTACACACACACAGAATGAATGTTGACAGGTTGGTTTGAGATCCAAGTTCAGGAGCTTGATGGGGGTGTAGTTCAGGGATGAGATTAGCTATGCTTACTGAAATGTGCTCTTCTGCCTAAGCATACAAAACACAGAAGCCCTGTCCTCCTTTGCATCTGGCCACCAAATATGTTTTTGTCTTGGACAAGCAGAAACCAGTGAGACCCCCTTGCATAGAATGAGCACTTTGTGTGAATCTATTTAGTAGATCATTGAATACCAGATTCCTTTGTTTTGGAATGCCCCTCTTATTTTAGAAATAACTTCAGGGACAACTTGTAGGTCCAGGTCTAAATGTGGAATGCAAAATGGGTAAATAAATAAATTTCGTATTATCTAAAGAGTACTGTTGAATCAGTGATGTCAAAAACAATGCTTTTTGAAGTATGATACTTCTGACTGATTTTCCTAAAGTATTTTAAATGTGTATATTTTATCATGTTTATGAGTAAAAGTTGGATTTATTCATTTTTGCTAGATAAAAGCATTAACGTTCAAACTATTGTTGGTTGGCAACCAATAATATTGCTTGCAAGTTAAAATACTTGGTTGAATGAAGCCTAGAATATGACCCCACAACCACTTATCTGAGAGTAGCAAGATTCTGATTATCATTCATGATCTACTAGATTAATCACGCAACCCTGAAGGGGCCCCCAGATCTGGTGTGACCCCAGTGCCTCCGCACGTGCCACTTGCGCTCCTATGGGGAGCGGTCAAGACGCTTAGGGCTGTTTAGCTTGGAAAGAAGGCAGTGAGGGGAGACATGATAGAGGTCTATAAAATTATGCATGGTTTGGGGGGAGTGGACAGGGAGAGGTTTTTCTCCCTCTCCCATAATACTAGAACACGGGGTCATCTGCTAAAGCTGGAGGGTGAGAGATTCAAAACAGATAAAAGGAAGTACCGGTATTTTTTCACACAAGGCATAGTTAAATTGTGGAACTCCCTGCCCCAGGATGTGGTGATGGCTGCCAGCTTGGAGGCCTTTAAGAGGGGAGTGGACATATTCATGGAGGAGAGGGGTATTCATGGCTGTTAGTTAGAATGGATACTAGTCATGCTGCATGCCTATTCTCTCTAGTATCAGAGGAGCATGCCTATTATTTTGGGTGCGGTGGAACACAGGCAGGATGGTGCTGCTGCACTCGTCTTGTTGGTGGCTTCCTAGAGGCACCTGGTTGGCCACTGTGTGAACAGACTGCTGGACTTGATGGGCCTTGGTCTGATCCAGCAGGGCCTTTCTTATGTTCTTATGCGTCGTCTAAAGTGGCACAGACGCTGGCGCAGAGCCACTTACACTGGGTCCGGGGAATGATGCAGCATTGTGAGGCTTGGATGCCGGCACTGCCTCACTGGTAGCGTTGCTGTGGTAGCTGCCTGCAAAATTGCTGGCGTAGCCCTGTGAAATGCAATGGAGGGGTTTCATGGGTTTTTGTGTGGATCACCTTTTTTTCCTTCTTTATTTTTGGCCGGGAAGCCTCATAGGCTGCGCTGTCCCCGGCCCCAACCCAACTCTCCCCCCCTTAGGACTGCTCTGTAATAGCCACGTTAATGGGTTGAGCAGAAAGGGGGGATACAAATAGTAAACAAATAATACATGTTGACATAATAAAATAGCAATACGGAATAACTAAAGTAATGAGTGGACCTATACTGTAAGTAGGCATTCCTGTTTATGAAATTCCTGTTTAGTAGCTGTTGCATACATCTGTTGCATTGTGCAACTCATGCAGCTCTGATATACACATAGTGTCTCCTGCTATGGTCATTTCGAATAATTTTTCTATACGTTTCACAGAATCTATATGAGCCCTCCTTTTTGGATTTGTGTGGTTAATTAAAAACACAACATCTTGTGGCAGTTGACTGAAATATGCATTGTATGAACAAGTTTTCCTTTTATTTCTTCTGAATATTATCAATTTTGTTAGAGTGGGGAAACAAATCCAGTTCACCAGATTAGCCTCCGCCGCTCATGTGGAGGAGTGGGGAATCAAACCTTGTTCTCCAGAGTCCATCGCTCCGAACCACTGCTCTTAACCACTACACCATGCTGGCTCTTATTATATTATTACATGCACAAAATACATAAAAGTATTATATGGGTGAAAAAAATTGTGTACACGCTCTCCGCCAATTAAAATTTTTACAAAGCTCGATCATATCCCATCCTTGCCACATTTGTGTTAAAGGATGTTTATTTTAAGTTAAAACCCCTAATGCTATCAAGTTTTTGTTTTATCAGAAAACAGAAGTTGCTTTATATTTGAGCCAGGCTGCCAGTCAAGTTGCCAAAGAAAATGGACAAGATAATAGTACAAACAACAGTTCAGTAGAGCAGTAATTCTAGGAAGGGGTATTTTTGATTTGGGGGGACTTTCAGTCAGTTAAGCTCATTGCTCTTTTTTCTTTTCATGCAGAGGCTCTGCATTTAGTGCTATGACTTTGGGTAGTTCTATGTTAGTATCTGTTAGCACTACAGAAGGATTACTTTTATACAGTCAACTGCTAGTAGAAAATGATGGATCCACAAGACAATATAAGTCCTATTACATTTGTACTTAGAAATAAGTCCCCTTCAATAAAGGTTCTGCTTCTCCCTGCAAATATCCATTTGTTTTCAGCCTGAATTACTGTCTGTTCTCTTGGGGGTGACAGGTTATTTCCAGCAATCATGAATCAAGGGATAATTGTCAGTTCTTTTTGCCTTGGGGAAAATGATGCTTTTCAGTTTGTAGCTATCTTAAATCACTGCTCATAATAAAAAAAAATATAGCATGATTAAGCAACATCCATCAAAAATTTAAAAGTTGTGCCTTTGGTTATCTACAACATGAAAAAAGTAACCCCTCCACCCCAAGAGGTGATAATTTAAATTTATTAATGAACCCTGAGAGAGAACTAGCAGACCTTGAGAGAAACTGGACATAAGTGAGTAATCTGGAGGATAGAGTAGCCTTGAGAAAGCTTAGTAGTTCTTTGACTGTCCATGCTGGACACCCTGGTGCTATATGTAGAAAAAACTCAAATCAAGTGTAAAAAAAAGATTGGGGGAAACCCACAGAAAACACTGGAATGCATCAGGTTGCCAAGAACATCATCTAAACTGCTTGTTGAAACTGAGTGTATAAAAAATGGTTACTATTGAACCATTATTCCTCAGATAAATGAAGAATTAATTCATAAGTGGTTGTGTTTTAGATAAATGCACAAAAAGTAGGATTATACTTTGTGTGTCTTTAATATTATACAACACAAGATAAGTCTGTTGGGTGCTGCAGCTGGATGGTGCTAAAGCTGGTGCCATAATACAGAAACACTCATTTTTTTTTGCCTTATTTCTGAAACACTTCAGGCCTGAGGATTTGCGCCGTGAGTTTGGTCGGTATGGCCCTGTAGTAGACGTATACGTTCCGCTTGACTTCTACACAAGACGCCCAAGAGGATTTGCTTATATACAATATCCTTTATTTCAATGTTTTTTTAAAAATTGAGGTGCATTGTTGTTACTGCGTCCTAACTTAATGTATTTATTTCTTTGTCTCAGAAAATGTAAAGCAGTCCACAGTGGCTGGCAAGCACCCCAAAGTTTGAATGAACCTGGTTAGATAGAGTCCAAGCAGGCAAGCCAAAAGACACCTTTAAAGTCCAAGCTTCAAGGAATAAAGAGGGAGGGTGGAAACAGATAAAAAGAAAACTGGAAGAGGGGAACTCCTTTTTCAAGGAAAAGACAAAGCCACAGCACCAAGTTAAGGCTTCGGCTTTCCGACATTTGCTCAGAGTTCCAAAGTCAAAGCCAAGTCTGATTTGGTTGGCTCTACGGCCCTTGTCAAGTCCATCTAGCAAGCTCTAAAGAGTAAAGGTCAAGATCACGTGATGTGGAGGTAACTGCCAAAGTTTCCTTTTGTATCTTATCGCTCAAGCGCTTAAAATTCAGTCAAGAACTTGCTTGTTTATAATGTTTTTTTAAAAATATTGCTTCCTTACAATGGTACAAGAAAACTATATGCAAATATTTGTTCATTTTTCTATGAATCGGAATAATTTTAATGGAATACTGAAATGTATCCGTCATTCAGAGATTCTGCTGCAATTTTTGTAGCCTTTACAGTGATCTGTTTTAAATACTGGGAGGAAAAATAGGAAAACCAGGTGTTTATTGATAAATGTCACAATGTTTGCCATAGAACAGAAGTATTGATCAAATTATTTTCTCATCTAGTTATCTTCCTGTTAAAATAATGCATCAAATTTAATTAAAGGTCCTTAAAACAAGATGTATACCTTAAATGACCGGATTCAGTAATCAGATGTAGGGTCTTCAAAATCATATGGACCATCATGACTTTGCCATTCATATTACTGGAGGGAGCATTTCCATGTGCACACATAGAAAAGCACTTACATTAAAATGGATGAGGAAGTCTATATGATGCCTAGAAGGTATGTGTGAATTTCAGTGTACATATGAGCTTCTGGGTGAGGACAATTCTATTTTAAAGGCATTCATTGTAATCTTGTTTGTAAATAATAGTGCACCACCTCAGTCTTTACTTGGCAGCACTGGTTTGTGTCTGTTTTACTGACAGAGTTCCCAGCTTGCTGTAGGAAAATGCCCTGTCGCTTTAATAGAGGCTTTATGTGATGCTATGTTCCAGGGGATGTTATTTACCTCCATGCTATGAAAAGCTTCAGTTCCTCATTTTGACACATTATGCTTCTGTTAAAGGGCAGGGCATTTTTCTCCAGGTCTGGTAGTTAACTGTAGTACACATATGAAGTTTAAAGAGGGATACCTACTTCTAAATGGAACTGACGTTTTGGGGACATAAAGCAAAGCAACCTCAGTGGGTCCCCTTAACTTGAAAGAGGAGGGGTTTCCTAATAGCAAATTATTTCACACTTTTGGCCTTCTTCAGGTGGTCTTGGGCCCTTCTGTAGGTCTTGGCCCTGGCAAATGAGCTTGCTATTCTGTGGAACCAACCTTTTCCCCAGCCACATAATGGATATTGGGGCCAGTCTTTGCTCCATGTTAGGTGTCTGGTGATGTGTGTCTTTCAGTTGTGTGGATTTTCTGGAAAATATTTTTTAAAAAATCTGATATCCTAAATAGTGGTGTGATTTATCATGTTTATTTTTACTTGTGTTTAGTAAACAATGTTTCAAAAGTACTTAATGTTATGCTCCTATTGCACCAATGACTTGAACAAAAATATCTGATGGGGGGATTCAAATGTGGTTTAAATGTTATATTCAAACAAGTTCCTATTTTTATGTGGAAGTCATTTTTATTGGATTAATACTTGTAAACATTTAAAGACAATGTAAATCGCACTTAGTTTACATTGTTTAAGAAAAAACTTGAAGGCACTGAAAACTGTGGACACGCTAAGGCTGCAATCCTGAAGGGGGGGCAACGCTCCTAGGGAGCTGGCGTGACCCCATGCCGGCGTAGGTGCCACCTGATCACAGAATAATGTGACACCTATGCCGGCGTGGGGGCAGGCATGCTGGCATCTGGGAGTTACGCCGGCCGCCACCACCAGTGCAGCCACACCAGTAAGGAATTCCCAGAAAGGAAAACCCACACTGGCGTGGGGAGGCATTCCCAAGGTGTTCCAAGGGGTGGAGCTGACGTTTGCTTCCAAACCCCTTTTGCTTCGGGAATGCCCCCTCGAGCAGCGGCATGGCTATGCCACCTTTTTTGGTGGCTCAGTGTCACTATTTTCAATGGGGCATTTTCCCATTTAACCGTTAAAATAGCCTTTCAGTTTATTGTTGGCGGCCAGGAGCAGCACAGCTACACACACCCCTTCAGCAATGGGCTGTAACTTTAGCACCCCAAATGCTATGGATGTGGTTGCCAACTCATCCATTAAACTTTCTTCCATGAAGGTCACTGAGGCACCTCAGTTTCACTGACGTTTCCCACAGCATAATTTAACTTACTTGTTAATTCCATATCAGATTGATCATTACAATATCTCTTCCACCATGTCAGAAGAAATGGATAAATTAGAATTTGATTTGGCTTGCACATATTATAAGGTGAATTGATCTTTTAAAAAAATTGGATTATTATATGTATTTGTGGTTTTATCGCCCCCAACTAATAAACAGATATGTACTCTCTTACAATTCCTTAGGCTAATCATCTGAAAAACATTAATTACAACATTGAAACTGCCAACTTTGCTAATATTGTTTTGGCATGGCACCCATTCATTGTTGTTAATTTTGTGAAATATGTTGTGAATCTTTAGAAGTGGGGACAAACGTTTTCCATATCTCTGGTGTCAGTCTTTCATGCTTAGACATATCTATTGCAGTGAGCACTGGGTTATCAGTTGGTCAAATAAAATGTAAAGCAGCTCTAAGTTTCATTTTTAAGTAGTATTATCAAAAGATCACTTGATTTACAAAAAAATAAGTCTTGGTCTGTATTATATGATACAATTTTTTGCTTTGTGCATGTTTAAAGCGTCCTTAACAGACAGTCATGTTTGAAGATGTTCGTGATGCAGAAGATGCTCTGTATAACCTCAATAGAAAGTGGGTATGTGGCCGGCAAATTGAAATACAGTTTGCACAAGGTGATCGCAAAAGTAAGTGAATATAAGCACATCACTTACTTATCCTGCAAAACATAAAACATAGTCTTTCATATTATTTAGAAAAATAAGTAAGCACAAAGAACTAGTTCTGTAACTGCATGCTTGGTCAATATGAAGGAGGGTGTCTTTCTTGTGCAATCTTCCAGTTCTGTTTTGAATTCTAGCACCAAATCAGATGAAATCAAAAGAACGGCGGCAGTGTTCTCCAATGGATTACAGAAGATCACGAAGTCATAGCCGAAGAAGGACGCGTAGCAGAAGTTCTTCGTGGGGATGGAGCAGGAGACACTCTGATAGTTTTAAAGAGTATGTCTGAGAAAACTTATTTAGTTATATTATCTTCTATTTAATTTATTATTGAGCATTCACATGTTGTTGCCTTGAGTAATGATCATGAATAATCTGTTCTAAAGGAGTATTTGCAAACAGCTGTGATAGCAGCAGAAGGAAAAACATGGATATTTCTACAACACATATAGATTAGAGCATCTTTAGGTTGGATTTGAAGGGCTGAGTAAGATTTATCTTTTGGGCCTCATTCTACTAATTGCACCAGTCTGGAAAAATAAAGCGTTATGGAAGCGAAACAGACTTTGTTGGAGAAGATAACGCTGCATGGGTAATATTGCATTGCTCATTATTCTAGTGTGTATAAAGCTTTGTTCAGATACCAACTAGGGAAGTTGCTCATGGAACATACTGAGCTAAGATCTTCCTTATTAGAGCTCTTACATTTCTTGTTCAGTTCTTCTGAGTTCAAAAGTTATTAGAAACTTTAGGTATTCGTTACTGCTATTCTTTGTTTTTTTTTTTTTGGGGAAACAACTCAAACAAGAAAATGAAACAAAGACTTGAGGTCATCATTCTCCACAACACATAGCAACATCAGAGATTACTCTTATGCTTTGGATGATTTGCAGGTCAAGGCGTAGACGACATTCTTACAGCCAATCTAAGTCTCGTTCAAAATCTCTTCCAAGGCATTCCAGCTCACCAAGACGATCTGTCACACCCCAGAGAAATTCTGGTTCCAGAGGGAGATCGCGGTCAAAGTCAACTCAGAGAAGCTCAAAATACGCAGAAAAATCACCATCGAGTTCCCATCGAAGACGGTCCAATTCAAGAACAAAGTCACGATCACATCCTAAACGTTCGGGCTCACCTACCAGGTCCCTGTCTAAATCTCCACGGAAGCATGTTAATTCAAGTTCTCGTTCACATTCTAGGAGTTTCTATCAGAGAAATAGTAACCAGTCAGTATCTGAAGAAGATTAATTTTGCTATTTCTTTAACACAGACATAATGAGCACAAAAAAAGTAGAAAAAACATTGTCCAAAGGTTATCTAAACTGTAAGGTAATTTGTTTAAGAAAATGTCTTACTTTATTTTCCTCTCAGTCCTTGCTTCAGTGTGCTACACAGTTTAAGCTATAATTTCTGTTATTCTCTGGAACCATTTGTCTGGTCTAGATGCTCTTCCCTTTACTTAGAGCTCATTTCTGTGCTCGGTTACAGCATAGGTTCCATAATGAAACTCTATATCAATGCATGCTGGAGGCATTCCCTGCACTGATGTAGTTTCAGCTGCTGCTGGATCAAGATTTTTTTGGGGGGGGGGTTGGGGAGGGACTACCTAGTGCTGTTGCACCCTAATAGTAGTGCAACTCAGCACTGATTAGAGGTTGTACCAAGGGCTTCCCCTTGTGCTTAATTGTAGATAGAGCAGATGTCTAGCTATCATTTTCTTGCATCACGGTACTTTTTAAAAGTACTGCAGTACAAGCAAGTTTGTGCTTCAAGATCTTACAGTTAAGATATAAATAGTGTTTTGCTAATACAGACCTAGATTGGATGAGGACAACTATGTTCTTGATAGCATATTACTAGGAGGTTTTCTTGGCATTATTTGGTGCCTGTTTTGTTGGGATTGTGAGAACATCCAAATATGAAGACGGACGTTATTGTATGTGCTTCAGGTAATCATGGTCTTCTTCGAGTGATGCAATTCAACCCTAATAGGTGTTGAATTTACAGTGCTCTTTCCAAATGCAAACTGGTTTATAATTGTTTCAGATTAGAGAAATATTTAGTAGTGTTGGGAATTTCTTGCATAATATAGGGTAGGGGAATTTTGCATCTATCTGTCTATCAGACTTAGTTTATTTTAAAATAGAGAAAACTAGGAGAAGTAATTAAATTCTGCTCCAGAATCCATTTTTGTGGTTCTCCATTTCCCTGTCAAATGAATGATTAAAGAAAGTTGCACTTAGGGAAGAGCATCTTTCTTTAATCATTCATTTGACAGGGTACAGTGCTAAGCCGAGTTACACCCTTTTAAACCCACTGAATTTAATGGAGTTGGAAGGGAGTAACTCATCTCAGGAACACAGTGTAAGTGGATGGAAAACATAGACTGGTCTGTGGATTTCTGGGTTGGACACAGTGCCAGAAAGGAGGTGGGGCGAGTCAGGTTTTGATTCTGCACAGCAGCCTCTTACAAATTGGATGATTCTCAGATCATTATGAAAAGAACAGGTCTTGTATGCAATGGACATTAAAAAGAGGGGTTATAAGTCATTTTTTGATACTTAATGAGTTGTTAAAGCATATGATTTTCATGTGTAGTTGAATGTTTTTGTAAACCTGTCTTCAACAGTTAACTTTGTAGTGTAAAAAATCTTAATTTTATTATATTCTGTATTTTCAAAATATTGTATTAGGAGACCAAGGTAGAAGATACCTCCTTGAAGCATTTTTAACTCTGAGCCCCTGAAACTATTGAACAGTTGCATATCTGAGTATAAAATCATTATTAGCTTGTTTAATGCTAGTAACAGAGGATATTGTTTGGGTTTTTTTGTTCATTTGACAGTGTATTATATTTGTATTGTATAGTCATGTTTTGGAAATTATTATTTGTGTGTTAGATGTATGATAGCTGTGATATCTGTTAGATAGCATAAACACTGCATTGTACTAAATAATTGTAGTGGCAGGAAAATCACATTTCACTTCATGAGCAGTTACACAATTTTATGTTGAAAGTGGTACTACTGTAATTTCATAACAAACTATTTTCAATAAAACACAGTCCTACTTTCACTTTTTAAAAAGAATCTGGGTTTCCTTTTGCAAAAAGTAGGCCAGTATTATTTCTTGCATACGGAAAACAGGATGAGATTGCAAAGCTACACAAGTCATTGTTTTACATGTCTACCTTAGAGTCCCGTGTGTATCATTCCCCTGTGGCTTTCTGTGACATGGTTGATCGTTTCAACATTGTTTGTTGCCTTTTCCCCCATGGGATGAATTGTTCTGTTATCTCCTCCTGTTAATTTAAGTATGTTCCCACTTCTTTGTTGGCATATAACATCCCAAGAGGCTATCTGCCAGTAGAAGGGTGGAAGTATTTCCATACGTTGTGATGTTTTTCTCAGCTAACATGCTTTCCTCTCTTCCCCTTTCTGATTTAAGGATATCTTTACCACCTCAAAAGTAGAAATCTGTGACTCCCTCCTCCCTCTTAATCCCACCCTGTTAATTTTCTTCCATAAATTTTCTCCCTCCTATCTACCACCTTCTTTATTCGATGTTCAGAAAAGATGGGCAGAATATTCAATGATTCATAAGCTGACAAAGCTTGTATACTCCCTGAGCAAAAAGAAACTCTACTAGTTATGAGTCTGCAATTTGGCAGTTGATGGCAGCTTCAGCAAGATGGTATATTCTTACCATTTTTGCCGGGGGCAGCACCCCACAGAAATTCCAGCAGGCTACAAAAACCATACAACATTAAACCCACATGGATCCAATGATTAATAGGATGAGATCGTCTGCTATCTCAACCATAATGAAAACCACACGTGGGAAAGCATTTATGCAAATTTCCTTAGCATATGAAAAGAAAGTCTAAAGTGACTCCGAATTCTACAGCAAAGGAGCCACAACAGTGCTGCTACTTGTACTGCTGGTAAACACGAGAGAGAACCTAGTTCTGCACCTCTGTACTGATATCATTAACCCATTTTAATGAAGATTGATACTAATGGGAAAGGGGAATTATAGTAGGTTTCCTCTTCCACATGGCCCCTTGATCATGTTAGCCGTTGGAACAGGAAGGAAAAATATTCTGTAGCTCCCTTACTGATGAGGTAATGTAAGACCCCAGTTTAAGAGCTGCTTTGTGTATTATACACAACAAGATTGAATTTGGGTCTGTAACATGTCAAGCTGCACATTTTTTTAATACTTCCTCATGTTAAAAACCCTCTCTGCACTTATTAAATAGTACATTGGGATGGGGAGCTTAATAGTATCATCTCCCTGATCTTGTTTCCTTTATGCATAGTTTTACCACAGGAGAGTATTGACCACTACCCAAGAGTGCATTCTGAAGTATTGTGTGTGTGTGTGTGTGTGTTAAGTGCCGTCAAGTCACTTCCGACTCATGGTGATCCTATGAATCGATGTCCTCCAAAATGTCCTATCTTTAGCCTTGCTCAGATCTTGCAAATTGAGGGCTGTGGCTTCCTTTGAAGAGTCAATCCATCTCTTGTTGGGTCTTCCTCTTTTCCTGCTGTCCTCAACTAGCTTCTGAAGTATTACTCTCCAGAATTCTACCTCATGGGCAGCGCAATCCGGGGTGGGGGGGTAGCTGCACCGCAGCTGGGGACAGTTCAGCCATGGCGCAGCCAAGCCACTTCCTAAGCGACTTGCTGCACTGCAGCCAGCGACTCGACAGGGACTCTCCCTCAACCTGTATACAGCTCCATGGGTTGCGCTTATGTTTTTGCCAGCATAAGGTTGAGCCGGCAAATATGGGCGTTCCTGTGCCAAAAGGGCTCCAGGAGCTGACTATTGCCAGCCCCTCCCCAGGCATGCCCCCTTTGGTGCCGGCACAAGCCCCTGCGCCAGAAGTGTGCTGGCAAACACTACCACCGCAGCAGTGCTGGTTTTCATGTGTGGTGCTGCTGCGCCGCTCCCCGTCACCAGCGTAAGTACCCTGGCTCTGTTGTAAGGGCCCCTTACACAGCTCAAGTGACATTTACACTGCGCCAGGGTCACACTACCTCCTCAGCACTTTGGTCCTCCTTGTGGGCTGCACTGTCAGTGTTATAGGAATCAAGTCTAGAATAGCAGGAAAACACTTCTGGGGTCTTGGCAAGAAACTCACTGAAAGCTTCAGCTTAGTATCCTTCAATAATGGAAAAACAAATTCAATGTGTTGAATGATTAGGAAAGGGACAAAGTAAAACAGCAAGAATAAAGATGTCATTATATAAATCTGTGGTTATGTCACATTTAGAATATTTTGAATGGTTTTGGTTGCCCTATCTCAACACATAGCATGAAATTTCTAAAGTATTTTAAAAGGTTAATTAAACTTATAGCACTGGAGCACTTTATGAAGAAAATCTAAAGCATTTGGCTTTTTAAATTTTAGCTTAGAAAATCACAGCTAAGGTAGAACATGATTTAGAAAACTGATTGTGGGAGAGAGCGGATCAAAGGAAAAATGTCTTATATTAGAACTTGGTTAAGCTGACTGCTACAATAAATTCAAAACAATGTATTACAAAGTGTGTTGTGAATGCATGTGCCTGACACTGAACAAGACCATTGCTCATCTAGCCCAGTACTGTCTGATTGGCAGCAGCTTCCCAAGTTACAGGCATTTCCTGGTTCTGCTATTTAAGATGTACTTAAGATGCTGAGGGTTGAATCTGGGACTTTGTGCATTGCAAAGAATTTACAACTGAGCTTATTGTCCTTCCCCATTGATGGCCATTAGTTTAGACAACTTTAAAAATGTATTGTATAAATGAATGGGGGATCTACTGGATATAAAACTTTCGTATCTGAGTGATACCTCTCAGGAATAAGGGCATTGACATCACTTTCATGTAGGGTTGCCAGGTTCCTCTTTGCCACCGGTGGGAGGTTTTTGGGGCAGAGCCTGAGGAGGGTGGGGTTTGGGGAGGGGCTTCAATGCCATAGAGTCCAATTACCAAAGCGGCCATTTTCTCCAGGTGAACTGATCTCTATCGGATGGGGATCAGTTATAATAGCAGGAGATCTCCAGCTAGTACCTGGTGGCTGGCAACCCTACTTTCATGCCTTATTGGTAAGCTTCTAGAGAAAGTTGTGTGCTGCTTGTTTCAAATGGGCAGGGTACCCCACCCTTTGGGGAAAGTGATATCTACATAGAGGCTTCTAGAACTCATTTTCTTAATGGGAATGATGCCTGTGAATGAAAAGCAAAACATGCCTCCCCTCCCCATGTGCAAGGTGACCAGTATTTTTAACCTCGCCATGGCTGCACTGTCCCCAGCTGCGGTGGTGGCTATTTCAAGGTGGAAACCACGTGCTAACCAGAAGCCTTCCCAGGCGAGGGCCTTGCCCACTTGAAACAAGGCAGGTGCAGTAGTGGGGAACAGCATTCAGAAGAGATCCACTGAGTATCACTGCTGTAGATGCACCTAGCATAAAATAGAAAGTACAACTGCAACATAGGCACTACTCTAGGTGATAGGCACTGAGGAAAACCAGGGAAGAGGCAGGATTGGGGTCTGTTCACACTACCTTGCTATCCCTGTACTAAACAAAGAACGTGGTCCAATAAATGATTACTGTTGCATACAGTTTAGCCTGTAGTCCAGCTAAACTAGAATGCTTGGAAAAATTTTGCTTGCATCTCAGAGAAGTCAGGGAGCTGATCATACTGCTTTTATGAGCTTAGATGCCATAAATCTTTACTAGTTTTAGAGATGTATGACTAATGAACAGATTCCTTGACTTACATTACTTCTTATATTAAAGAGATTAAAGAAATTGTGGATAGTTTTTCATTTATTTATTTAAACATTTATATCCCACCTTTCCTCTTGGTTCAAGGCCAGTTACAGTTCCTGCTCACTCCTCTCGGGAGATAACCACTCAAGTAGCCAAATTTTGCCTCCGGTCCAGTGGGATTCGTAAATGGCTGATTGAAAATCTTTCCCCATAGAAGATCTTTCCTCCTCTTCTTCAAATCATCCCTTCCAGAATCATCAACTTTTATTATTTTATTTTATTATTTTAACCTAACTTTGGTTTTTTATTCTGATATTGTATTGAAATAAAACTTGATTGATTGACAGTTCCCGCTGTTCTTGGTGAGATCTCTGCTGTTGGTACTTACCACTTCAAGGTTTTCAGTTCCAATATTGATGATTTTTGTCTAACATACCGACTTTTGTCTCTTGTACCGAGATTTGAACTGTAAGTAGTATGTTGGCTCATTTTTGCTCAAGATTAACTTTATGTTCCAGATGGTCTGCTGTAAGTTTATCAATTAAAAGATATTTGGAAGATGGTCAGGTATTTGAACAAAGTGGCCTGTTCAGGATACCTGAGCTTTCAAAGCCGTTGCAACATGGCACTTATAAGAATATCAATAGTGAAAAATTTGACTTGCTGTATAATTTTCATCATTTCCTCAAACTTCTTGGATAGCAAACGGTCTAATTTCTTAATAGTGTATGTTATAAATATATTATTAATAAGACTTTACATGTTTTTAACTTAGACCTCTTTCACCAAACGTTAACCATTTCATTAGGGTACTGTTTCTGTATGTTGATGTATCTTCCACTTGGAGGATGATGGTATCTGAAAGTTATTTCTGGTAGACATAAAAGGAGGGATGGACACTTCTACAAGCAGAAAGTGGGGAGGGAATTTTCTCTGCAGACTCCCTCTTTACCCCCACGCTGTTTCCAGGGGACCATCAATCCCTAAGTTTGTCTTGCCACTTTAGGAGACTTAATGTGTGGAAATGGACAGGTAAGTAAAATCACCTGGTAAATAACATCCCATTAAGCCTCTATCAAAGGGACAAGACAGTTTTTCTCCAGGCAGCTGGCAACCCTACTTGGGTAGAGTGTTCAGAGTCTAAGGGGGGAAAAAGTAGGGCTACCTCCCAAAGTGAGATAGTGGTCCTACACATGTTTGGAGATTTTCCTGCAGATTGAACGGGGCTTCTAGAGGTATCCTGGGTGTTACCTCTTGAGATGGTTCCAGGGCCTTAGCCTCCTCATCAGAGACTTTGAATTGATCCTTCCCCCTGATGAGGAGCTGGTGGCCTGGTCTGTGCATCTCCTGAACCAGAATTACTGTTTACTGTTTGAGTTTCTCTATTTAGAATAAATGAACCCTTAAAAGCAGCTGTTACTGTCGTTCTGAACTTGGGCTGCATGACAAAAGACGGTTGAACCAAGCTTATGACTGGAAAAGATTGAAGAAATCCTCTAGAGGGTGCTCAAACCTTTCTGTATACTTCAACAGTCAGCACACTTCCAACAAGCCTGCCTTAAGTACATCCACTTTCACTTTAAAGACCCACCAGAAACTAAAAATATTGATCAGTGCAAAGATCAGGAATATAGCTAGGAGCAAAGGCACATTGTATTTATACTGTGCTACCTGGAAGGTAGAAGGCAAAGGAGTTAGAAGCCAAGAAGGAAAGAAGCTTCTCATGAAATGGCTACTACGTGGAGACTGCTGGAAATGTCTTTTTGTGACGGCTGCTCCTAATGGTGAGCGGGTTTGTGTGTACTGATTTTGCCCTGAAGGTTGGCCCCACATGTTGATTTGTCTCCATACTGCCACGAGTCATTTGCCAAGAATGTTTGGCAGGAAGAGGCAGATGGTGGTGAATGGTACTCACAAAATGGCTGACTGCCTAGAACAGCTTCCATATAGCAACCTTTTTCAAACTGCAGCAGGGAAAACCCCAAGTTTTAGAATCTGCCTTTCTGTACCTTTGAAAATAAAGTGATCTGATAGTCTAGTCTGATGGAGGTAGGGGCAGCATCTCCCCTTCAAATATTCCAAACGGAAGCAACTGCTTCTAGACTTGATAGTGTGCCCTGCAATAAGCGTTGGTCAGCTGCTGTTGAGAACAGGATAGACTTGTGAATGTCCCTGCCATTGGCTGTTTTAGAAGGGAAATATAAGAAGATCCCTAGATCAGAGAGGTTTTGTCTGTGTGGAACAGGGGACATTGAAACCATCGAACATGCACATATGTTGCCCATTCTACCACGAAGTTAGATCAAAGCTTATTTTCCCCCAGTTGAGCTTTCGGCAAAGAAGCTCCTATTAGGAGAAGACCCTCAGCTTACGCTTCAAACTGCCAAGTTCTGCGCCGTTGCTATTAAAATGCGCAGAACTTTATAGAAATTGATAGTTAGCATATTTTACAATTTTATCAATTTTAAGATGATAATTTTAACCAGGGATTGCTTTTATTGATCTTATACCTTTATATGTATGGGCAGTCTGTGATTCTGCAGTGCAAAACTATTGAGTCTGGAATTTTTGATGTGTTGGCACATGATTAGTCAGTCGACCGTATTAATACATTTGATTTGACCTGTGGATGTCATGGAAGGCAGGAAGTGCTACCTTGACACAACTTCTAGACTAGCCTATGTTGGTTGTGCAGTGTGGTGGCTAGTACAGATTTTCCAGTCTGTCTTGGGTGCTCAACACCAAGAAAAACGAACTACGTGGGACACAATTGAGTCTAGAAGATTATAAGTATGACAATGTGTAACCTATTATTTATGGTTTTACAGCGATATACTGTTTGAGTTGTTCGTTTCCTTAATTGTATTTGAAAAGGTGCAAGCACGGGGAATTACCTTTACCTGACCCATGGGGTAATGTCACATTCTGACATTTACTAAGCAGACTATGTTTATGGGGTGGTTTCCCAGTGCCTTTTCCAGTCATCTACACTTTACCCCCAGCAAGCTGGGCACTCAGTTTACCAACCTTGGAAGGATGGAAGGCTGAGTCAACCTGGAGCCGGCTACCTGAAACTGACTTCTATTGGGATTGAACTCAGGTCATAAACAGAGCTTGGACCACAGTAGTACAGTTTACCACTCTGGGATGGTTTACAAAACAACTACAGAATTAACAAGGAAAAAAATGATAATCAAAAGGACAAACATAAACTAGAAAATGTGTGGTTTCACTAGCATACAGTATTCCTCTCACAGGTAGAAATATAGCGCTGACTTCAAGATGTGAAAGTTTTTTTCTGAAAGGTGAAGTTCCAAGTTAAATACAAAACATGCAGCTTGTTGAATAAATGCATTCTGGTTATGTTCGTCACATGACTTGGGTAGGGACACTTTGAATTAACTTGCTTTGAAGCCCAGCAGACATTTTAGGGAAAATTGTTGAGAGGATTATTTTGCAGCTATTGTAATATGCCATAAAACTTTTGGATGTTTTACGGAATTATGAGTAAGCTCTAACAGCCATCTTTTAAAGATGCTCAAATTATATCAGTGGATTAATAGTGGACAATGATGATGGCTTTATTGAAAATGTTTCCTAGCAGGGCACAAAAAGTTGTCACGATAGTTGACTTTATTCCCGCATCTCTGGAAAGGGTATATTGAGTGCATTTATACCACCCACTTTGAGAACATTTAGCTGTAGATGTCTTTTCATTTATTTTGGGAGACCAGAATGAGATATGCCTTTTAAATTTTACATCTGCACTGAGTACTCTGTTTCAGATTTTGTTATAGGTAATATTTCAGCTGGAACTGGGCTCGCTTCAGATCAGAAAGAGCATTACACTAATTGAATGCAAGCTGTTCTGACAAAATAGATTTGTCCCTACTTGCAACTGCAATTGAGTATTTGCAACAGTCACTTATCCACAAAGCTCTCATTAATTTTCTGTCTTTCAGGTGCCACAATCCACAGCACCTTTGTCTACTGTAGGTGTATACACTTCAGGGCTATTAATTTGCTTAGTTCAACTGTAATATTTGGTATGTGCTTGTAATAGACCTAGCAAAATGTGGACTAAGCCATGAACACCCTAAAAGTATTCTTCACAAGGTTTATTTCAACTCTGAGGGAATATTTTGGCTTTGTATTTCTTGGCCTTTGTCACTAATTGAAGATAACTGCAACATATTTTGAAGTAAAGGCAGTGCTGCATTTATTTAATGCTTACTACTAATAGAGGAATAAGAGCCCCTATCTTCCATGGCTAGTGTTATCTTGAAATCAAGAGTTCAAATCACAGCTCGCTTACTAAATTGGTGGCCTGGAGCGCTCTTAATTTATGGTACAAGCCTTTGCAGTTACTCCAGCCTAAGCCCATTGAAGTTAGGAATCACACCTATTTCTGCTGCTTTACAGGTGGACATACATCTGTGTTGTGGATTTATATCTGCATTCACCTCGTGTAGGGATGGATTTTGATCTAGCAGTGATATATTGTGCACAAAGACTGCCTCCATGTGTTGATCTTCCTTGTTTGGAACAAGCTGTGGGGGTGGTTCCCTTCCTGCAGAAGGACATCTTCAGAGGAGTATTACCTTTATGAAGCAGCTGGTGGTAGAATGCTGGATTAGGACCAGAGGGAAGCAGGTCCAAATCTTCGTTCCGCCATGATTTTGACTGATAAATTTAGGCTAGTCATAATCTCTCAGCCTAAACTAATTGAACATAAAATTGCAGGGGATGTGTTTGCGAAGAACATCCTGGATGTAAGGTAGATATATGTATTTAATATGAGTGCTCAACAAGCTGCATTATAACTAATAACTTAATCCTTGCCCCATATCATGTTCACCTTATTTTTTAAAGATTTGTTGATAAGGGCCTAATGAACATTTGTAAATAGCAACTGCAATATCTGAAAGATGGAAGTCATAGCATAAATGTAGCCCATAAATACAGGGGTATTATGAACTACTTACCCACTTCAGCTATATAGATCAAATCACAACAAATACCAGAAACATCAGGGGAGGCCAAATTGTTTTATTTAATTCATTTTTTTTAACGACCAATTATCTCTGGGCAAAAAGCACAGCTCCTCTCTTTCAGAGAATCAACTATGCTGAATTACTGGATTATTTAACTCAAATTCCAAATGTGTCTTTAAGAATTGAATTTAACTCCAAATACTGTTCCATTCACATTTTTATGAAAGCTTCTTCAATGAAGTATTGTGCCACAGATTGTGAAACTTGTCAGTAGTGTCTTAGTAAGTTTTCACATTGTCATTTGAACCAGTTGTTTTCACATTGTCATTTGAACCTTGAGATGAGAGCTTTTCTTCTTTGTCAAATCTCATTACCTTGTGCAAACATTGTCAAGTCTTTCATGTGTTAAGCACACATTACAAGTTGTCCGTCACTATATACAAAATCATCTGCCACATGGGCAGTGTAAAATACATCCTTTCATAACAAAACTAAAATGTACCTCAAAATATGAATATACACATTACATGATATACAATATTTACACAACCATAAAAAATAGAGTACAAGATTGTGATTTTAAGACTTGACAGTCTTTTGCACTTCATGTTGCAACAAGGCAGGTTTCAAATTTCCAGTAGGTTCTTGGTTATTCATATGCTATGCTTGAACTTTTAAGAGAGTTTTTAGATGGACTGCCATCATCTCCCTATTTTGGTCAGAATATTGGCCAGTGCTTCCTACCCAATGACTAGGAGGCTTTGGAAGGACACTGGGTGAAGGAGGTTCACTAAATTTTGCCCCAGCATAATTTTCTTTTTGGTTAGCTTCAGTCAGAAAGATGGGTTTCTTTGATTTCATGTTTTTGCTGTTTTCTGTGTCTTTCACAGTTTTTTTCTCCTGGTTTTTAATGAGGTCAGATGACACTGACTCTGGCCAAAAGTTATTTTCACTTTTTTTTGCTGGCGGACTCTTGTTTAGTTGTATATTACATTTGCTCCTCTGTCTGTTAATTTTTGATTGTTCATAGTCTACACCTGTGTGAACAGACTGATTGTATGGAATGGTAGTCTTCTCAGATTTTCCCATCTTGTTTTTCAACAACTGTAAAGATAAGAGATGATCTCATAAATACACTAGCTACTGCCATACCTAGAGTTTTAGAGCTGATACTCCATATTCCCGCCCCACTGACATTCATTGAAGCCCAGAAAAAGATTGCAAAGGAACTCAACCCTTTTCAGACCTTATTTACAAGCAACCTTATTTACAGACACACAAACCACCACTTACAACTCCTGAGGAAGCTTATACCCCATTCTTTACAACTAATTTCCCTATGTTTTTAACATTAGTAACTTAGAACTATGGTTTGAATCTCAAGATTTATTTGGTGGTAGACCTTATATATGTGCAACTGTATTTAAGATCACATTATTAGGTCAGTACAGGTATCTACCTTGTACTGTAAGATCTCTGACCCATCTAGCTCAGGCATAGAACACATTCATTTAATGCCTGAGACAGAGATTCCTGAAAGACCAAGGGGATGTAGGTTCAAACAGATATCATTCAGGATTTCTTTATTAGGCCAATTGGTGGAGAGATGTTTTTTAAATCAATGATAAGCCACACATTCTGGAGCAGCTAAATTAAATCCAGAGGGATCCTACTGGGATTTCTCCCGAACAAGCGAATGGTGGCGTCTGTGAACAACACTTCAGAACTCCCTGGCTCGGCAAAAAGCGTATTCTAGTTGGTGAATCTTTAAAAAGCCGTTTCCCAAATAGGCCCTTTCATCTCGGGCATCCAGGAAACTCTTGACAACCTGATTGGCAAAGGATAGATCAAATCAAGCCTGAACTGACCCTAGAAACTAAAATGACTGAACTGAGGCTATGGTATTTTGGTCACATTGTGAGAAGACAAGAGTCACTGGAAATATGAGGATGGAGTGGCCTTCATAACTGGGGAAGGACGAAGAAAGACAGCCAGAGCCACTGTTACCATTTATGACGGGAAGTGGAAAAATTATAATAAATGGAGAGAATTATTTACTCTTCTTCCCCGTGTTGCAGGACAGAGAGCAGCTGGTGTTCCCATTTCAGTTTGTTCATCAATTGGGAAATTCGACATGGTCTGCAGCGTCTCTGAGAGTGGGAGATCAGCACAAGCAGGCGCAATTCGTTTAGCTACTGCAAGAGCATAGTGTAGTTTTGTGACAGAAGATGACGTGGAGCACATGAGGCAAGCTGGCCTCCTGACGTCCGATCCACGGGCGAGAGAGCGAAAGAAGCCAGGGCAAGAGGGAGCCCGCAGAAAGTTTACCTGGAAAAAGCGCTGAAGCTTGAAGATTAAATCGTTACATATATATTGTATTTATATTGTAATTAAACTGATGGTTTCCATTGGGGAAAAAAAAGAGTCACTGGAAAAGTCCATCGTGCTGGGAAAAGTTGAGGGCAGAAGGAAAATAGGAAGACCCAACAAGAGATGGACTCAATCAAGGAAGCCACAGCCTTCAATTTGCAAAATCTGAGCAAGGCTGTCAAAGACAGGACATTTTGGAGGACTTTCATTCATTGGGTCGCCATGAGTCGGAAGCGACCTGAATGCACTTCTTTCACACACACACACACATCTGAAGAAATGAGCTGTGGCTCACGAAAGCTCATACCCTACCAGAAAATATTTTTGTTAGTCTTTAAGGTGCTATTGGACTCTAGCCCTTTTTGACTACTGCAAACAGACTAACACGGCTACCCACTGTGAATTACACACACACACACGAATGTCTCCTTCCTAGCTTTTACTGAGCAACTTCCTCCGAGCTCGATACAGCCAGGCTCAGGGCATCTCCCCAGCCACTGACGCCAGCGCCCCGCCCCTCCCGTCCATTGGGCGCGGCGGCGCCGTCACGTCTCTCTCTTCTCCCCCCCCCCCCGCCGCACATTAGCCAACGGGCTAAATCTGGCTGTTGCTGGGCGCAGCCGCCGCCGTTCATTGGCGGAGCCTTTCAGCCAATCCGCGCGCGGGCGGAGCCTGGCCGCGTCCGCTTTCCAGTGAAGCCAGCGGACGTAACGGAAACTTCCCCCCTCCCCCCCCCATGAACATGGGAAACAACAACGGCTGGCCTCCTGGGTCCGGTCCCCGCCCCCCTCCCCCCACTTTCCCCTCACCTCTTTCCTGAGCGGTTTGCTGGCAGGGGCGGACCTCGGGGAAGCCGCCGGAGCTTCCTCGGCCGGGCCCGTTTCGACGCCGGGCTCTGTTAACGCCGCGGGGGTGCCGTAGGGGGGCCCGCGCGCCCCCTGCGCGGCGTTCCTCCGCCCCAGGCCGGCGCGATGCTGTTGGTGCTGTTGGTAACGGCTCTGGGAGAGGCTGGCGGGGGTGGAGCGGATCCTCCCTTTCCGCCTCCGCACTCTCTTCAGCGCCGGCCGGGGGCTGCCCCCGGGCCCCACCAGGCAGCAGCCGGGTGGGTGGCCTTCGCCGCTGGGGTCCGCCCGCATGAGGCGCTGGAGCAGGGACGTGGGGAAGCGCCGGGGGTCCTCGGGGCCGGCCGAGATCCGGGCGAGGAAGGGCGAGGGCGCCGTGGTCGTCACCATAGCGGAGGGTCAGAGGAGCCGCGTCCCGGCGAGCGGAGCGGGGAGGTGGAGGAAGCTGGGTTGGCGGGCCGAGGAAAAACAGCCAGGGCTGCAGGGGGGACGTTGACTGCGGAGCGGCCGGCTCGGGCGATCCGATCCGCTGCTAGGAGAACATGGCGGGGGAGTGAAGGAGAATCGCCACAACGCCCTGCTGTTGTTACCCTCGAGAGGAGGCCGCGCCTCCTCCCTACGGCCGACCAATCGGCGCCGAGGGGGTCGCGCCGGGGCCCGCCCCTTTCTCGCGGCTGCCCACTCAATTCAGACCTTGGGCCTGGATCGCGCCAATCAAGTCAGACACAAATACTGTTCGGCCACGCCCCCTCGTTTCTATTCCCTCGACGACTGGGGGAGGGGCAGGGAAGGAAAGAGAACTTCCCCAAAGCAGCTTCCCGTCGAAATAGATACATTAGTGTTTGCTCCGCCCCTTTAGGTTGTGATGATTGGCTAATCAGAAAGGGAAGAGGGGGGTGGGGAGGGCAGCCGTCCTTCCCTCCCTCCCTCCCGGCTTATCGATCGAGCCTTTGGAAGTTCCTTGACTAAGTACGGCTGCGGCTGTCATGGCGGCCCCGAGCCTCGCGGAGGAGCAGCACGTGGCCCCGGGCTGCCTGATCCCGGCCGTCGACCCGCAGGCGCTGCAGGACGTGGCGGCCCTCGCCGCCCGAGTGGCGGCGCAGGTGGACGAGCTGCTGCGGGGCGTGCACGGCCGCCTGCAGGCCCTGACGGCGCTCAGCGTGGGCTGCGTCCAGACCTACCGGGACGGCGTGGAGACCTTGGGCGAGGCCGTGGACGCGAGCATCCGCTCCATGTACGCGCTGATGGCGCGCTGCGAAGAGCTGGACCGCGAGCTGAAGCCCGTGCCGGACCTGGCCGAGCGCGTCCGGGAGCTGAAGGGCGCGCTGGAGAGGCTGGAGGCCCTCTGCAAGTAGCCGGGCCGCGGCCTCCGCCGGTTCCTCGGCTGCTCGAGAAAGCGAGCTGGTCTGGGGCCGGCAGCTTTTCCTCCGAGGCGCGGGTTACTTCTCCTCCAAAGCACTCTCAGGACGCTCTCTGCACCAAACTGGTGCTGCCTTTTCCTTCCCCCAATTTTGCACCGTTTGGTCAGACTGCAGCAAGCAGGTTTCTCTGCTCAGGACGCTCGCTCGCTCGCTCGCTCTCTCTTTAAAAATTGTGTGTAAAATAAATTGTGCCACATTAACAACGCAGCCTTTATCTTCCGGAAGCCCTTCCTCTTACCACAATGCCTGTCTTGGCCTCCTGACCCAAATCACCTTACGTGTAAAAGTAGTCCTTCGAACTAATTTTCTTAAGGCCTTTGCATGGCACCTTCCCATACTGGCATAGTGCAGATAAGCTCCATAGCTGGGATGTATACATTCTTGAAGGATGATCATGGGTGAAAGATTCATTGGGAGGGGGGGCTTTAAAATCCTGCACGTACAGAGGTATTTAGGGTTATAGTCCAAATAATTAAAATTTATCTATTTTAAACGAGGATAATTCACAGTGGGTAGCCGGGTTAGTCTGTCTGCAGTAGTAGAAAAGGGCAAGAGTCCAGTAGCACCTTAAAGACTAACAAAAATATTTTCTGGCAGGGTATGAGCTTTCGTGAGCCACAGCTCACTTCTTCAGATACAGCTAGAATGTGAATCCATCTGTCTTTAAGTAGAGGAGAGTGAATTCAGACAAGCATTAGTATATAAATGTTAACAGTATGTAAATGTGAATAGCAGGCATGATGGGATTAGGTGTGGTTTGCAGAAGAGTCCAGGGGAGAGATGGGTGTGGAGAAATCAGCATTGGTAATGAGCCATGAATGCAAGGTCTTTATTCAGCCCAGGTAAATGCATTGACTTTAGTTTGAATATCAAACTAAACTGCTGAATTACAGTTGATATTCAAACTAAAGTCAATGCATTTACCTGGGCTGAATAAAGACCTTGCATTCATGGCTCATTACCAATGCTGATTTCTCCACACCCATCTCTCCCCTGGACATCACAGACTCTTCTGCATACCACACCTAATCCCATCAGGCCTATTCATATTTACATACTGCTAACATTTATATACTAATGCTTGTCTGAATTCACTCTCCTCTACTTAAAGACAGATGGATTCACATTCTAGCTGTATCTGAAGAAGTGAGCTGTGGCTCACGAAAGCTCATACCCTGCCAGAAAATATTTTTGTTAGTCTTTAAGGTGCTACTGGACTCTTGCCCTTTTCTACTATTATAAACGAGAGCTTAATGTTCATTTTGTCAACTGAAATGGAAATCCCCAAATCACTTCCGGTATTGTTTAATCATAGAAAATGAAAGTTGAGGACATTTGGTTGAATTTTGAACCTAAAGTTGTATATGGTTATGGGTAAGCACAATCTGTTTTAGGCAACTTTGATTCATAAATCAGCCAAGATGCATTACTTGGATTAAAATCTATGGTGGCTAATGACACTATAGTAATGAGAGTTGGTGTGACTGTAGTAATGATTAAGCTTGTGAGCTGGGAATTCTTGTTAGCCATGAAAGATATAGCTGCTGTTCTCTCAGCCCCCTCCCCTCCATGATCAACAAACTACATGGGACTACATGATAAACATAGGAAGCTGCACTACACCACGTCAGACAGTTTATCCAGCTTAGACCAATATTCTTTGCAGACTGGGATCAACTGCCCTAACTTTCAGATAATAGTGCTGCTCACAATCTGAGGTCCTTTTAACAGAATGTGCTTTATACTTTACTATACTTTACTACAGTATATAGTTTGCTGTGGGTTGGCTCCCGTTTTGTAATTTTGCATCATTTACTGTGTCATATTCCCACTTATGTTCTCCTTCAGTTCTGTTTTTTAGATTTATGATTGGATCTACAACCCAAATCCTATTTCATTGTTTATTGAATGTCCCATCTTGTTGATTGTATTGACTCACTCTGTGTCTTGAGTCCGAGTGAGAAAGATGGACTATAAATAACAAATAAAATAATACAAGTTCTAACCTTAAGCGTCTATTAGTAGGGCCATTTTTAAAAGATGATTTATAATGAACATTGGGAACAAGGATCCCAGTATTTTGCTCCACTTTTCTTGCACAAGTGTTTTCCCCCCCCCTTAATCATGTCATAAAAAAGGGACTTTCCTCATTTGAAACGAGAATTGGATTTTGTTTACTGGCTGAATTTCAAGAGCAATTCTTTGCATCACCTTCGGTAGATTGTTGTCTAACCTTTGTTTTTACTCCTCTTAGAACTGATGATATCTTCTGTTTTCCACTTGGTACTTTTCATGGTTCCAGAATACATCCATTACTTTTAATAGCAGTTATCAAAATCTTTTAAACTCAGTTGGGATTTCTGGGATCTGTCACTTTCTGAGGCTTTAAACAACAGCTTTACTTAGGGGAAATTGTCCCATTTGCATCTGCCAAAATTGGTTGTTTTGCTATAGTGGACAGAGTGCAGGAGTTGGATCAGGGAAAATTGCATTTAAATTCCAATCCCATCGTCGGTGAGTTTGGACTAGTCTTTACTTCTGAACCATATCTACCTTACAAGGTGATGAGAATGATCCAGGGGAGAAAAGCAACATACAAGTATAAGTACTTGTTCAGATAATGTCATTGGTGTCTCAGAGTTTCAGTTCCTACTGGAAATGTGAAGGCCCGGGGGGCGGGGGGAAAGCATTTTTAAGGGAAAACTTTCCTGTTTTTCCCCAAGGCCTTCCCCTCCACCCCCCCCCAATTTTTTTTATTTTTTTTTAATTTGTTTATAAAATTGAGGGATACAAAAGGAAAAAATAGGGAAAGGGTAAGACATTAAGTAAAAAAAAGGAAAACAACAATATAATATATAAAAACAGTATGACAAATAACAATTTCCGTTGAAAATTAACTAATCGTGTTCAAAATATTAATCATTTGTAGAGCACTATGTCAAAACAGAAAGATACATATTGAAATGTTAAAGTCATTCAAATTGACAATCAATTTCCCATTAAAATATAACGTAGTATATAATATAACATAGTAAAACCTTTGTATTATTTAATAAACGGTCATGCTGATCTTCTTAGTTAACGTAACTGGAATTCATATAAGTGTAAAATGACTCCCACTTTTCGTCAAATTGTTCTGTAGATTCGTTAGACTTTGGGTTTAAAACAAAAACATAGCAGCGTAGTCCAACATTTTTTCTTTCCATTCCTCTATTTCTGGTGTGTGCATTTGTTTCCAAGTTCTTGCTAAAACCGTTCTGGCAGCCGTTGTAGCATACTTAAAAACATCATGAAATTTCGAAGGGATGTTTTGTGGTACCATACTAAGAAGATAGTATTTGGGGTCAAATGTTATCTTCGTTTTCATTATCGTCTGAAGTTCCCGGTGGATCTTTTTCCAATACGTCTGCAATTTGGGGCAAGTCCACCAGACATGAAAGTAAGAACCATCTGTATCTTGACATTTCCAGCAGACACCTTTTTTCCCGGTGGAGGACATCTGAGAGATCATATTTGGAATCAAATACCATCTATAAAATGTTTTATACCCATTTTCTTTTACTTCTTGACACACAGTATATTTGAGTTCAGAGGTACATAATTTTCCCCAGGATTCCATATTAATCATTTCACCAAAGTTTTGCATCCACTTTATCATGTTAATTTTGACTTATTCTTCTTCTGTATCATATTTCAAAAGGAGTTTATAAATTTTTCCTAATAAATGAGAATAATTCTTAGATATTATCTGTTCGAATTCTGTCAGTTCTCGAAATGGCCGAGGATACAAACAATCTTTTTGTAAATTAGATGTCAATTGAAAATAGGTCAACCAGTTCAATTTTTGAAATTTTTCTTGAAGTTTAGCTTGACTTTTAATTTCTCCTGTAGGTTCTATCATATCTTTGTAGGCAAAGTGGACACCCGGTTTCAATCTAACGTTATCGTGATAGGCTTCAATCGGAGACATTATAGATGGTGGGAGAGGACTTATCCTTTTTTTGTACTTTCTGATGGAAAAATTGGGAATTTTGAGGAATACGGGGGGGGGGAACCTCCTCTGAAATATGTTCTCTTTTAGAATGAGTGCTTTTACATGATGGTCATGCTGTAGACATAAACAGCTCTTAAATCCAAGATGCATTTCTGCACCTAGAAGGATACCTAATCTTCGTGAGCAGAGCATGCCGGGCTTTCATTGGTTCTCAACAGTTGTACGCCTTCTGTTGCTTTTTGACCTGATGTGGTTGACCTTTTCACCTCTCCCTCAAACCACTGACATATTAGCTTATTATCCTACCTTGCAGGAGGGAGAAAAAAGATCAGGAGGTGGGGGAGAAACTGCACCAAAGCCTCAGAGGAAAACAAAGTTTCATTGAGAGCGTCTCTCTCTCTTACAAGATAGCAAAAAAAGAGGTACATGTGCTAAGATAGCATAGGGTGGATCAACAAAACAGTGTGCAAAAAACACAGTGTGTTTTTAGCAATTGCATGAAATAACATGACTGCTACTGTGGAGAATCTGATGGCATTTTGATGCGAATTAACTATTTGACAAGTGGAAACATGTTGCAAACATAAATTACCTATGTAGAGCTGTTTGAAACAATACTGTCTGTTGTAAATTAAAGGCTGTTGTCAGGAGAGAAGAAAATTAAGCAGCTGCTGCCTAGACTTGCTCTTGAGAATTGTATGCAAGAGCAGTAATGACTAAGCCTCATGTGATACAGATAAAAGGGTGATGTAATCCATATGAAATACACATGACTTCCTGGGGAAACCCCCCTCCCCTGTTGCCAACCTCTGCATAGCTAATGCTACTTTCTTCTTTCAACCGGGAAAATTCTGCTTTTTGTCCAATTACAGTGGATGGCTAATGCTGCTTCCATCTTTCAACGGGGGAAATTCTGCTTTTTGGCCAATTACAGTGAAATGGGACAGGGTGGACAGCACAAAGCCGATTCTTCTCTGTCTGCTATGGCCACACAGCAATTCAGTGAATTCAGTTTATGGCAGAGCAGAACTGCATCCCTAGCAGCCCCCCCCCTCTCTCTCTCTCTCTCTCACTCTCTCACTCTCTCACTCTCTCACTCACACACACACACACACACACATAAATACAAACAGTAATCAGTGTTGTATATGCATCTTAATAATAACTTAAATTTTGTAGTAAAATATTAATATTAAAATGTGACCATTAACCACTTAAATTACATCCATCCATTTTGTTTTAGCTTTCCATCTTTTGAATCATTTGATTCGAAGCACTAATATTTTAAAAGGTTTCCTTTTTAAACAAGCTGTTAATTTAATTGTGCAAACATCTTTCAGCTTATCCATTCCTTTTTGCTTGGAAATGACGATTTCCTCACCCCTCCTCAGTGTCTAGCAGATACAGTTCAAACAATTGTGACAGCATACAGAACCAACTCGGGCAAATCAGATGGGACATTTGCCAAACAATTTAGTAATAGTAATGCGATACTAAAGCCAATACCAAATTATGTACTTTTCAAGCACTTTTATCGATGTGAGATAAATAGTATGCGAGCAGTGACATTTTCCAAAGCAGAAGAAGTAAGGATTTGATTCCTGGACTTTGCAGCATGTTTCCACATTGCCTTCGGCACAAGCTGATGGTGCAAAATAAAGTAAAAAATTTTTTTGTTATTCAGTGAAAATTACCAAAATTCCCTACGCATTTTGCCAAGAAGCTTCTTCATGGGAACTGTTAGTCTAAGACTAACAAGACCAACAGATTCTCCTTGAGAAGCCTCTTGGCGAAATGCGTAGGGAATTTTCACTGACTAACGAAATATATTTTCATTTTATTTTGCACCTCCGGCCTTGGTCTTACCTTTTATATTTTCATGACTGGTTTGGCACAAGCTAGCGGCTTGAAAAAAAAGTAACCTCTTCCCAGCATAACAATATTGTTTGGAGTGTGAGAAAAGTCCTGGATTATAAGTGCAGCTTCTGGACAAAGTTAAATGGGGCACTTAGGGATCGCATATGGTTGTTTCTAAACCTTGTTTAACCTTGTTAAAACTATGTTTAGCTGTTTAAAATGTATTCGTATTGAAGAAAACATAGTTTCTAGATTCTGTAATTGTTTCTGCTTCACTAGAGCAGAAGAAAAATTTCTGCTATAGAAACATTTATACAGCTGCTTTATCTTTGTTTGGTCCCCAACTGCCAGTTCACTTTCTGTTCCAGAAGTTATCTCCTTAAAAGAAAAAAAGGAATAGCCAACCACCATGAGGTTCTTAGAACATATTGATAAATGTCAACCCATCATTTAGCATGTTTAATAAAAAATAAGCTATGCATGGAATTGTAGTTCAAAGTTAGAATCAATACCAAAGTCAGTCTCTCTCTCTCTCTCTCTCTCTCTCTCTCTCTCTCTCACACACACACACACACACACACACACACACACACAAAGTCACTTTCCCAGACCAGATATATGTTAGGATAAATAAAATGTGCATACAGGTATCAGAACTGTACACTGAATAAGAGAAGGGAATACAATATCCATGAAAGGAGGCTCATAGGCTGGATTTCCCCCGGTGTTAATTAAATCAGAAGTGAAACTATGTAGTTTGTGGATGATGACTGGCATTTACATAATGCTGGGAAATGTCTTGATTGCAACATTTGTGTGTCATCAGAGGCACGCACTCTCTGTGTTGGCCTCGCAGAAGAAAAGTGTTAAGGCAGCAGGAAACATTGCCTGGAAACCAGCTTGTTTGAGGGGGCATCCTGCCAATTTTCCTTGTTAGGAAATACACTGCAGGAACTGGGATAAAACACTTTGTCCTAGTTTCTGTTTGAACTAAAGCAACGTAATATAAATATACTGTGTGTGTTAACTTGCCTTGCATTTTGGAAGTTCCCAGTTGAGATTGAACTAAGTGACACTTCTAGCTCCTTACCATCTATGTTATTTTCTTCCATTGTGCATCTCTGGCATTGACTAAACATAACTCATAGTAGAATGTCAAATATTAGAATTGTTAAAACTCTGGTCCTAATAAATCTATGCTGTAAAGATACCCTTGCTAAATAAGATTCTTAAGTGTAAGGATGTGTCGTCGCTGGTGATGAAGATCAAGTTAATTCATGCCATAGTATTCCCCATTACTATGTATGGGTGTGAAAGATGGACAATAAAAAAGCTGACAGTAAGAAAGTTGATTTATTTGAAATTTGTTGGAGGAGAGTTTTATGGATACCTTGGACTGCCAAAAAGACAAATGAGTGGGTTCTAGAGCAAGTTAAGCCTGAACTGTTCCTAGAAACTAAAATGGCTAAACTACAGCTATCGTGTTTTGGTCACATTATGAGAAGGCAAGAGTCACTGGAAAAGACCATAATGCTAGGAAAAATTGAACGCACAGGAAAAGGGGAAGACCCAACGTGAAATGGATTAACTCAATAAAGGAAGCAATGGCCCTCAGTTTGCAAGATGTGAGCAAGGCTATTAATTATATGACATTTTGGAGGACATTAATTCATAGGGTTGCCATAAGTCAAAAGTGACTTGATGGCACTAAACGCACACATATAGTATGGTAATATTTCTGCTCCTTAATGAGTTTTTTTCTCCCTTAGTAAGAAACCTTCCCTTTTTTTCTTATTTTGTGTGATAGCACGTCTTTGTTTTATTTTGTAACACTGTATGCTAAAAATCCATTGACATTGTGTCCCTTCTGCACTGTGTGACAAACCAGAAAGAAATAGTTGACTGCTTCAAACAATCATTTCATCTCAAATAATCATCCCAAATGTTTTCTTTACTCTGAACAATATCTAAATATTATGACTCCTACTATGCTGCTTTAACGTTGTATTCTGTTGATTTCTTGTCCCCTTGATTATGTTCAGGAATCAGGACATGCATATTTCAATTCAGCGTGTGGCCTTTTATTCTGATCAAATTAACAGAGTGAATGCCATAGGAAGGAAAAGTCCTACAACCTAAATAGTTTAACTTGGGCCCCCAGCATTGAAGTCCAATATAGGGAACTGAAGGACCAGCACTAGACTGGAGTAGCCTTAGGCCTAATGAATGAAAATGTTATTGTATATAGCCATTGGCCATCACAATTTGCCTTAGGCAGTACCAAGGCTTTCCTAGTTTCTTCTTTATATATTACAATATGTTACTAACACACACAAACACGCATATATACACATACACTATTAAACTATTAGACTCAATGTATATAGTTAAATAATTTCTAATAGCTTTATAATACTTTCATTTTGACACCAAGGACTATTAGTATGAATCACACTATTATGAGATGATATTTATTATGAAATGATATAAATTTATTATGAAATGATATAAATCTCTACCAGAATGAAGAGCGAACAGATGTAAGATTTCTCTTTTTTTTCTGGGGAAAGTTATGGCTTACGCTATATGCATTTAAGTACTTTAAATTTCATTAAGACAAGCGCAGTGCTATCCTAAGCAGGAGCACACCCTTCTAAGTCCTTTGAAGTCAACAAGCTTAGCGAAGTATAACTATGCTTGGGATGATATTGTTTGTACCTAAAACCATTTAATAGGAAACAAATAGTGATCAAATCTTTTTTAGGTGGCATCCTAACTTATTTTGTGCACTGGGCATTCTGAATTTTATGTAAATTCAAAGTATTATATTGACAATTGAGATGAGCTCTTTCATGTGACTTTTAATAATTTCAGGAGTTACTGACTTATAAACATAAGATAGTGGAAATGCAAGCAGGAAAATCATGGGGGCACAAAGAAAAACAGTCTAAGGATGTCAGTGATAGCCTTGGGAAAGTTCAGGTCCTGTTATCCACCCATCTCTTTTAATCTACAAATTAGACCTCCCACCCCTTTTTTTGTATATGATGTGGGCAGGCCCTGATTTAAACAAATAGGTCTATCTCTGTCATGTGTAGTTTATAAACCTGAAATGTGTATAGGATTGCCCTCTCCTCCCTAAGTGGTCTGCAAGCCCGTCAAAAGTTCCAGCATCCACACTTGAGCTCTTTATGCTCAGTGAACATTCATTAATGCTAATGGGTGTTGGCGGTTGGTGCGACTGAGCATTTTTTTTTTAAGTTCAGGACAGTACAGCCTGCATGTAACATTCTCTGGAATAGGCCTGATTTCCAGAGTGAACCTGAACATACTTTAGGTGTTTTGACTGTTGAACTATATTTAGGGAGTAATCTATGGATCTGCTGCTGATGCAATCTGTTTCAACAACAGAGCCTGGAAGTAGGTCATGTTCTTGAAAAAGGAGGGGATTTCAGATCTAGTTCCACGGGCTTTTTGTAAATGTTTGCATACTTAAAAGTCAAGGTTTCAAATTCAACATGAACAGAATACGTAGTTTTTGCAAGACCAATATCCCTTTGCAAATTAAATTGTATACATTAATGTCAATCGTTAAAATGCTTTAATCAAACAGTTATTTCCCTCCCCCATTTTTTGTAAGTGTGACATTGTCTAGGAAATTCTTCACATGACTGTACCTGGAGCATAGTTTTTTTCCTGAAAAACAACAACATAGCAGTGGTGATGACTGTGTGGAAGCAGACCCTGGAAAAAAAGATCTTTCATCTTCAGTTGGGGAAACTCTTTCAGTTGTCTCTTTGATTTGTCCTGCCGGCTTGGGGGGGGGGGGGGGCTGCAAGCTAGGAATGAAAGATATTGTTCCAAGAAACTGGTGATTGTTTAATTCATACTGCTTGGGTGGAAGGCCATCAGTTTGGTAAAACAATACTTTCCAGTATGGACCTGGAAAGCAGGGCTCTTTGGAGTCAGTCTGTAGCAGGAGAGGAAGGCAAGTAATTATGGCTGAAATTGGCTGGGCTGTTTGCTTTCACTCTGCTCTACCTGTTTAGAATTGTTGGATACAAATTATGATATTTGTAAATCAAATAATTATGTGTGAGATTGTATCTACAAACTGTGAAAACAGTGTATTAAATATCATGTTAAAAGATATCCTGATATAATAAGCTAATAATTATAAGAACCAAATACCGAAAGGGCCAACAGTGAATAATGCTAAAAAGCAAATTGCCACCCCCCCCAAAAAAATTGGTTATGTTCATAAATGTGAATTCAAAAGACAATGAGCCAAATTCATGATTATATACTTCTTAGTTCGAATAATTTATTTGGCAGATTATTGGTTTACTTCCTGTTTCAGCAAGTTACCTTATTAATGCAGTCAGATAAAAAGACCCAAACACCAACACAAAAAATAGATGTCAGAATCAGATGACATCACAGCTATTATGCAGCACGGGCTCTGGCTCTTAAAATTCAAACACTTGTAAATAATGTAAGATATACAGTGAGGGGAAAAAGTATTTGATCCCCTGCTAAATTTGCCCGTTTGCTCTCTGACGAAGAAATGACCAGTCCATAATTTTAATGGTAGGTTTATTGTAGCTGTGAGAGACAGAATAACAACAGGAAAAACCCCAGAAACCTAGAAGACAAAAGTCAGGCATTGATGTGCATCATAATGAGTGAAATAAGTATTTGATCCCCTATCAACCAGCCAGATTAGGGTTAGGGTTAGGGTTCTGCTGTCGACAGAAGCAATCAATCCATCAGATTCCAAATTAGCCACCATGACCAAGACCAAAGAGCTGTCCAAGGATGTCAGGGACAAAATTGTAGACCTGCACAAGGCTGGACTGGGCTACAAGACTATTGCCAAGCAGCTTGGTGAGAAGGTGACAACCCTAACCCTAACTGTCAACCTCCCTCGGTCTGGGGCTCCATGCAAGATCTCATCTCGTGGAGTTGCAATGATCATGAGAACGATGATGAAGAAGCCCAGAACTACACGGGGGGAACTTGTCAATGATCTCAGGGCAGCTGGGACCATAGTCACCATGAAAATAGTTGGTAACACACTACGCCGTGAAGGACTGAGATCTTGCAGAGCCCACAAGGTCCCCTTGCTCAAGACAGCACATGTACAGGCCCGTCTGCAGTTTGCCAATGCACATCTGAATGACCCAGAGGAGAATTGGGTGAAAGTGTTTTGGTCAGATGAGACTAAAATCGAGCTCTTTGGCATCAATTCAACTCTCCGTGTTTGGAGGAGGAGGAATGCTGCCTACGACCCCAAGAACACCATCCCCACCGTCAAACATGGAGGGGGACATATTATGCTTTGGGGGTGTTTTTCTGCTAAGGCAACAAGACACCTTCACCACATCGAAGGGATGATGGACGGGACCATGTATCGTCAAATCTTGGGTGAGCACCTCCTTCCCTCAGCCAGGGCATTGAAAATGGTTCGAGTATGGGTATCCCAGCATGACAATGACCCAAAACACATGGCCAAGGCAACAAAGCAGTGGCTCAAGAAGAAGAACATTAAGGTCCTGGAGTGGCCTAGCCAGTCTCCAGACCTTAATCCCATTGAAAATCTGTGGAGGGAGCTGAGGTTCGAGTAGCTACACATCAGCCTCGAAATCTTACTGACTTGGAGAGGATCTGCAAAGAGGAGTGGGACAAAATACCTCCTGAGATGTGTGCAAACCTGGTGGCCACCTACAAGAAACGTCTGACCTCTGTAATTGCCAACAAGGGTTTTGCCACCAAGTACTAAATCATCTTTTGCAAAGGGATCAAATACTTATTTCACTCATTATAATGCACATCAATCTCTGACTTTTGTCTTCTGGGTTTTTGGGGGTTTTCCTGTTGTTATTCTGTCTCTCACAGCTACAATAGACCTACCATTAAAATTATGGACTGGTCATTTCTTCGTCAGAGGGCAAACGGGCAAATTCAGTAGGGGATCAAATACTTTCCCCCCTCACTGTATATATGGAATTATGGCGCCACCTGGTGATGTAAAGGCTACATTAAATGTTCAGAATCAATAACAATGATTTGTGACAGAGTCAGTTCGTAATTCATCTAGGACTCTGGTCCTGCTAAAGTCAGTTTGTGACTATGTATTACATTGGAACAAATTAGTTTCAAGTAAGCACTTTTGTTTTCAAGATGTACAGTGCAATTCTAAGCTTTTAATTCAGAATGAATTGAATGGGGATTGCATCCTATTAAAGGTGTTTAGGATCGCAGCCGGGTTAGTAATTCACAGCCAACTGTTTCGGGATCTGAACCATGATAGAAAAAAAGTAGAGAAACGTAATGACAAAGGAATTAGCGTCTTTCCCCCTTTTGGCTAATACTGTTAAAAGGGGAAAAAAATAGATCACTTACAAATTGATTAGGAGGGCACTTTTTAAATGGGAACAAGACAGTAGTTTATTGCATGGTTTACTGTATGATCTTGTTTTCACGACATTGTTTTCTCATGTTCATAATGCCATTGTTGCATTGATTATGGTATGTTTTATACTGCTCCCTTTGTTGCATTGTTGTTCTAATTTTGTAATCGGCCTTGAATCTCAGCAAGAATGGCATAAATAAGATATCTAAATGAAAAAACATACAGTTGCCCAATGGAGGAGTCAGAGGGTTGCTATGGAGCTAGGAATCTGATCAGGGGACTTTGGTCCTGAAAATGATTTTATTTTTACAGCGATTTAGCAGCATATAACCCCCCCCCCCTTCTCCAGGAGCCAAAAACAAAACTCTTTGTGCTATTTTCAAACTTAGGTCTTCTTGTATGGGAATTCTGTTTTTTTTTTTTTTAATTAAAAAATTGTTTTGCAATTGTGCTCTGCACAAGGTTGAGAAGGAGGGAAGACTGACAACACCCCTGCAACGTAGTCCAATATTATTGTCCCCGTACTGCAGGTGAGGCAGAGCGGGGGTAGAAGAGAGTGGTTTATTACCTGTAAGGTAACATCCCCCTATTGCATAGTGAAGATCACCACCACCCTTTCTCATGATCTCTGCCTCTCAAACTGGGGTCAGTGTTATGAGATAGTGGCTTTCTTACAAGTCTCTAATGAAGGCTTTAAGAGCCATCACCTGCTCGATCCTTATGTTATCTAGAAAGAGACAAGTAGAACAATCACACGGTTATGCAGGTATTTTCAGCGGACTGCTTTCGTCCATAGCACCCTGTAGATATACGTCACCTGAAATCATGATACAGTTTGGTGAAAAAACTATACTTCTTGCATTTCATGGCCTTTTAACCTCATTGTTCGCAAACCCCTCTCCGCATGTATCGGCTGAACTTGATTAAGAATTCATTTCATGCACTGGGGGAAGCGGGCTGTAGTTCACTTTAATGCTTATACACCACAGTGTTCATTTTTGAAGAGTCACAAGATTCTTTTTTGTCTCTGCAGCAACAAAAGAACACCACCGGAGTTAACAGAGAGGATGGTGCAGCAAAAGATCCCCATGCGCAAAACATTACTCAGGTTGAAGCCAAAGTAAATCTAGTTGCATTAGCATTGCCATTACCCTTCAACCCAAAGACAGCATTCAGCAAAATACAGAAGTGTTTCCACACCAACGTATTGGAAAGCCAAGAAAGCGTCAGAACTAACAGAACAACTATCAAAAAACTTGGCTGCCAATACAGAATGACCTAGAGAGGTGGACTAAATTGAATCTGTCATGGACGGGAAGTATAGCAGTAATAAAGATGAATGTGTTACCGAGATTGATCTTTCTCTTTCAAATGCTCCCAATACAAATAGAAGAAAAAATATTGGCTGAATGGCAAAGACAAATTAACAAATTTTTGTGGGCTGGTAAAAAACCAAGGATCAACTTCAAAGTCATGCAAGATGAGAAGAAAAGAGGAGGACTGGCACTACTGAACATTAAGTTATATCATCAAGCGACAGGATTATCTTGGATTGCCGATGGGATGAGAGACCCAAATCAAAAAATGCTGAAGATAGAAAAGGGAACATGGGATTGTGGTTTCCATTACTATCTTTGGAAAGCAAAGAAATCAGAGATCTTTGCACAGAAACACATTATTAAAGATGGATTGATGAAGACCTGGATCAGGAACAAAAACAGACTAAGTCCCTTACCATCTCTAATCATGTCTCCTAGAGATACATACTTAAGTAAGGAAGAGAAAAAATGCACAGATTTTTTAAGATATCAGGGCATGCTAAATGAACAAGAGGAAATAAAATCTTGGGATGAAATGAAGCAAACCAAAAAAGTAGACTGGCTAATCTACAACCAAATGATCATGAAAATATGACAAGACTGTTATCAACAGACCAAACTAAAAAAGAATACATAATTTGAAAATCTAATTAGTAAAGAGACAGAACATATCTTGGGAAAAATTTACAAATTATTGCTTAAATTTGAAATGGAACAAGAGCAAGTTAAAGTATGCATGGTCAAATGGTTGGAGAATTTTAAGAAGGAGATAATGCAGCAATGGGAAAGACTATGGACTAGGTCAATTAAATTCACTGCCAGTAATAATCTGTGAGAAAACTGGTACAAACAATTTTTCAGATGGTATATCACACCAATGGATATTAAAAAGATAGATAAAACATATGATTGCTGCTGCTGGAAATGCAAAGGTAAAGACGGAACTTATTTTCATCTGTGGTGGACTTGCAAAAAGGTTAGGAAATTTTGGATACAGATTCATCAAGAAATGCAAAAAATTATGAAAATCAAATTTCCAATGAATCCGGAAATTATGTTACTGGGGATGGTACCAGAGAACCTGGAAAATAATCATAGAGAACTTTTTGGATATCTGACGACTGCAGCAAGGATAGTACTGGCAGCATCATGGAAACAAGAGACTGTTCCAGATTTAGAAAAGTGGCAACAAAAAAAAGAATGACTGAAGACTTGTTGAAGAAATGGAAATGTTATTTTCAATATGCTAACTGGAAACTGTAGAATAAAAATTTAATAGAGATAGAAAATAATAGTCATATATCTTGAATAAGTTGTAAATAAAGATAATTTTTTGAGTAAAAACACAGCTAAATTCAGCAATGTTTAAGTAAATATAATAACTGTACAATGTTCATGTAAGCTGATAACCTGAAGTAAGCACAAAGTGTATGAATGGAAGTGTTTGTATATGTTTTGTTTGTTATCTTTGCTTTTGAAAATGTTAATAAAATATCTTTAAAAAATAACTAACAGAATGGATTACAAAAAACGTATGAGTGCAACTATGTCGAGATTAACAAATCTGCTTCAAAGAAAGTTGATCGATGATTATAAGCAATGACGGCAAATGCTTTTTTGATAGATATGCAAGTTAAAGTGTGCTTATGACATGACAGGTTAGGTCAGGCTTCATTGAGAGATGAAAAGTTACCCTAGTCAGATTAGATTGTCGCATGATTATCGTATGCTTTTTGTTGGGTCGGGCTGCAGAAAAAAACGAATACCAGTTGAAGCTCAAATATATAATACTTTTTAGGTATATGACAAGTTTGAAACAAAGCAGGACGGCATATTTACCAATCGTGTGTGTGTTAAGTGCCGTCAAGTCGCTTCCGACTCATGGCAACCCTATGAATGAAAGTCCTCCAAAATGTCCTGTCTTTGACAGCCTTGCTCAGATCTTGCAAATTGAAGGCTGTGGCTTCCTTTATTGAGTCAGTCCATATCTAGTTGGGTCTTCCTCTTTTCCTGCTGCCCTCAACTTTTCCTAGCATGACTGTCTTTTCCAGTGACAAAGTATAATTTACCAATTATACTTTGTATTTACACAAAGTATAATTTTTGGTATAATTTACCAATTATACTTTGCATTTACACAAGGTATAATTTTTGGTATAATTTACCAATTATACTTTGTATTTACACAAGGTATAATTTTTTAGTATAATTTACCAATTATAATATTGTCGAAGGCTTTCATGGTCAGAGTTCATTGGTTCTTGTGGGTTATCCAGGCTGTGTAATCGTGGTCTTAGTATTTTCTTTCCTGACGTTTTGCCAGCAGCTGTGGCAGGAATCTTCAGAGGAGTAACACTGAAGGACAGTGTCTCTCAGTGTTAAGTGTGTAGGAAGAGTAATATATAGTCAGGAAGGGGTTGGGTTGAGCTGAATCATTGTCCTGCAAAAAGTATCAAAGGTAATGTGCTAATCATTGTCCTGTAAGTATCAGATAATGTGCTAATGAGGGTGTGGTATGTTAATATGGAACCATTGTATCCTGAAGTGATCTGTTAATGTGTGAAATCCAAAGCTAATCTGCATGTCTATTGCTGACTGTAGTCTTTGTTAGTCTGGAGGTTTTCAGGACACTGAAACATGGCTGAACATGGACTGACACAAACAGGACACAGGGTCTTATTCCAAGACACTGAAAGACTGGACAATTCTACCAACTATTTTGTCAGATTGCACAGAGAAGCCATTGAAATTCATAAACATCAGCACAACTTTAACAGAAGAGAGTTTAAGAATGAATAAGGCTTGGCTTCCTGTCCTGAAAACCTCCAGACTAACAAAGACTACAGTTCACAATAGCCACGCAGACTAGCTTTGGATTTCACATATTAACAGATCACTTCAGGATACCATGGTTCTATATTAACATACCACACCCTCATTAGCACATTATCTTGATACTTACAGGACAATGATTAGCACATTACCTTTGATACTTTTTGCAGGACAATGATTCACTCAAACCCAACCCCTTCCTGACTATATATTATTCTTCCTACACACTTGACACTGAGAGACACTGTCCTTCAGTGTTACTCCTCTGAAGATGCCTGCCACAGCTGCTGGCGAAACGTCAGGAAAGAAAATACCAAGACCACGGTCACACAGCCCGGATAACCCACAAGAACCAATTACCAATTATACTTTGTATTTACACAAGGGACTATTGTTGGGGGTAAGACTGAGAAGGCGGGACGTCGGACACGGACAAAGAACAGACTGTATTGTTGCTTGTATGTTGTCTTCCCCCCCCTTCTTCCTTTTTCTTTCCTGTATCCCACAAAGATGAATAAAATATATTTTTTTAAAGAAGAAGAAAAAAGAAGTGTTTCCACACTATACGCTTGCAAGCGAGCACACAGCCCTCCGGTTTCCCTGGCAACGGCGATTTCCCCGCACAAACCGGAAACTTCCGCCGCTCTACCCCTCCTGGGGCGGGGCGAAGAGGTTCGAGACGCACGCCTTTGTTAACGGCAGTGCCATAGAGACGAGAGGCCCCGCCTCCTTTGGGTTGGCGGACCGGCCGTGATGGCGGAAGCCGGGAAGCGGAAGCGGTTGCTCCGGAGCGCGGTGCATTGTGGCCCGGCGGCTTTGGAGGCGAGGGCTGGTGGCCCCGGAGAGGTGAGGCGGCTGCGCGTTGGCCGCGCTGTGCCCCGGCCTGGCTGCCCTCTGCCCCGTTATGTCCTTCAACAAGATCCCGCCGCGGTGGCTGCATTGTCCGAGGCGAGGGCATCCCGTGGCAGGTGAGCCGGGGCGAGGAGGGGGAAAGGACAGGGCTAGGGCAGCTCGTGCGCTGCTTGGCTGCTGGCGGCGGCGCTTTCGGCGGGCTGCTGCTTCTCAGGCGTCTGTGGGGTCGCGGTTGAGCCTGTAGGGTTAGGATCTGGGAACCCGGATTCGCATCCCCGTTCCGCCCCTGGGTTTGCCGGGTGACCAGCGGTGGCCGTGCCGTCTCTTGCAGTTTAACCTGCCCCTGGGGTGATAGTTGTGAAGATAGAATGGGCAGTGGGGGGGGGGGGGAAAGCCATGTATATCACCCTGAGCTCCTTGAGGAGAAGGTGGAATATAACCAGATCTTTTTTCCCCCCTGTGGTGTCGGCTTCCAGTTCTCTTAAGCGTTTGGATTGTCCTTTTCTGCATTTCTAGATTTTCAGTATCCTTTCTGAGACGGGGTGATTCCAAATGCAGCTGCAGTGTAGGCATTGCCATCATTATGGAAGGCCCCCCCCCCCAATACCTTCTCTATTCTCAGTGCAGAAATTGCCTTTTTTATGACGGCTGCACACTGAAGTTCAGACCCCATACGTGTATATTTATTGCTAGGATTGTTTACTCTATTTGCGTGTGTGTGTGTAAAGTGCCGTCAAGTCGCAGCCGACTTATGGCGACCCCTTTTTGGGGGGTTTTCATGGCAAGAGACTAACAGGGGTGGTTTGCCAGTGCCTTCCTCTGCACAGCAACCCTGGTATTTCTTGGTGGTCTCCCATCCAAATACTAACCAGGGCCGACCCTGGTTAGCTTCTGAGATCTGATGAGGCTAGCCTGGGCCATCCAGGTCAGGGACACTATTTGCCCCACTTTACATTTACTGAACTTCATTTGACATGTAGTCATCCCTATCACTCTGCCTTGTTTCTTTTTTTAAAATTGGGGTAACGTTTTCCTTGCAATTTTCTGATAGGCTAATTTAACATAGAAAAATGTACAGAAAAGTCATGTATGTATGTTTTGCCTAGGCTTTGGGATTTAGGAGACCAGCCATCATGTTGTGTTTAGTGATATCACTTGACATGCTGTAGCATCACAAGCCATCTGCAGTGGTGGTGGTGCCTTCACACATGCAAGTTAGCCAGCATTTAACATAGTATATAAATCTGCCCTGAGATGAGAGTACACTGAGAAGCCCATTACCATCTTTCTTGGGTATTGATGCCATAGTATTCTGTGTACTGCTTCCTTTCCCCTGAATGTTCCAGATCTGGAAAGAGGAAGAAACATAAGCAAATACTGGTAATTATTAATGCAGCTTTGATCCTGAATGTAATTTCTAATGTATCTGTAAAACAGCCCAAGTAGAGTCAGGGTTAAGCCATGAAAATACTCCAGTTCCAGGTCCTAAACCTAGAAAATTCTAAGTAATAATAGATCAAGATGTCATGAGTCATTTGCAAACTGTCTTCTCTTTACTACTGAGTAACCAAAGTAAAATCAATTAAAGCATGTAGTACAGTGGCAAGCCGTCATCCAGGAAGTGATACAGATGAGACGCCAATTGAAGTGAGATGTGCCCCTTTTCACAGCTTGCTAGAAGCAAGGAGAGCTTCTAAACTTTCAAGGGAGAGATGCAGTAGATCCATCAACTCTTTGGTTCTTTGCCCCCCTCCCACAAGCCAATGTATTTTTTCCAGACTAAGTATTAGTTTATTTACCCTCATTGAATCCATTATGGATTCCACAAGAAATCCCTTGTACTATGCAAACTAGCTGTTGATGGATCTAACAAACAGGACAGTTAGAGCTGTCATCTGCATACAGATGATACCACACTTCTGAACTCCAGAGGAGCTCTTTCTTTCGTTTCACGTAAATGGTTAGCATTATAGGGGATAAGTTTGAAACCTGTGTTGACTGTTAGGGAATCAAGGAGTAACCCCCTAGTAACATCTTCTGAAACAAACTAGTGATATATCTGTGAAGTACTGCCTCTGCAGTTCTGACAAGTGATCCAGAAGGATGGCAGTGGAAGCCACTGTATGGTCCAGAGGACTCAACAAAGCCACACTTTCTTTAGTTATTTAAAAAAATATTGTTTGACAGCTTCTTTCAGCATAATGGACATTTGCCTCTTTCAAAGAGACATTGATCCTCTTATGGTCCAGATCACCACTTCCTTACAACAAGCTACTACAGACCAAACGGGAAGGTCTGATGTAGGTGTCCACCACTCTGGACTGCAGAAATGTTTTCAGAAGGAATTGGTGGAGTGGATCCCCTTCTCCAGCAGCCCAGCTGTTTGTCCCTCAAATCTTCTAAGGTTCAAGAGATGCTTGATAACAAGACACATAAGAAATGCCATGCTGGATTAGACCAAGGTCCAGCAGTCTGTTCACACAGTGGCCAACCAGGTGACTCTAGGAAGTCCACAAACAAGACAACTGCAGCAGCCTTGTCCTTCCTGAGTTCCACAGCACCTAATATAATAGGCATGCTTGTCTGATCCTGGAGAGAATAGGTATGCAACATGACTAGTATCCATTTTTTCTAGCAGCTATGAATAGCCCTCTCCTCCTTGAAAATGTCCACTCCCCTTTTAAAACCCTCCAAATTGGCAGCCATCACCACATCCTGGGGCAGGGAGTTCCACAATTTAACGATGCACATCATAACTTCCTATTCAGCCTTTTTCTATGTTTTTATTTTGGGAGACCAAAACTTGACTGAACAAGTGAGGCTTTGTGCCACAGTGTTTTTTCCTGTCTTGTGCAGATATCAGTGCGCTTGCCTAATTAATTTAAAACCACATTTGATTTCATGCATCATCAGTAACTTCATTGCTCATAAAAAGACTGAGATCTTTAAAAAAAAATCCTGCCAATTCCTGTAATAGATGTATTCTGTTTTCCCCTTAAAAGACTTCAGGCAGTTTAAATAGGCACCCAGGTACTGATCAGGCTCATCCCTTTAGCTTCGTCATTCCTGTGAGATTTGTTGCTCACAGACCGTTTCCATGTGATAGGGAAGCATTTATTGAAAGTTCCCAAAGGGAGACTTAGTACTCTTTCACTTTATTTTAACGCAAGCGCTTTGACAGTCATAAACTGAAATGAATTCTAGCAAATTTGGCAACGGTTTATCTTTTTAGTGCAGCATTTTAACAAAGGTTCTAGCAAATAGTGTTGCTCGCATGTCTTCATGATCATCATAGACGTGTATCAAAAGTAACTTTTTCATTTGTTGTCAAATAGGAAAATTTTTACCTTTGAAGACAATGTTAGGGCCAAAATATGATGATCAAGTTGCTGAAGAGCACCGCTTCTATCCCAGTATGCTCTCCAACTACTTAAAGAGCCTTAAGGTAAGGGCAGAAACCTGAAAACATGTTCCTTTACCATGTAAGCATTAGCCATTTTTGTACCTAACAGTTATGATCTTAGAAGGATGTAGGTAAGGAAATTACTGTTTTTTTGAAGACATTTGTAGTGGGAAGTCCCAAATACAGATAAATCCATTTTCTGCTGCATCTTATTGTATTCTCCCTGGTAAAACATATTATTAACTCTGCAAATTTTTCATGCAAAGGCTCACAGCAGCTTAAGTCAGAATACAGTGTGAACACCTCTAATGTCAGCATGGATTGGATCCTGCAAATCTATGCCACTTAAAGTTGGTGCGTTCCTCCAGCATGAGATAGTTTTCCCTGATACGTCAGTGAACACTCCTTGCACAAGAGGAAAGTCACTTTTAGCAAAATGGATCCAATTAGGGTTGCCAACCTCCAGGTGGTAGTTGGAGATCTTGTGGGATTACAATGGCCGCTTTAGAAGGTGGACATTAAGGTATTATACCCCATTGAAGTATGTCCCGAGTTCCCCAGCCACAGCCCTCGAGAGGGAGGGAAAGGGCCCGGGAAAACCCCACTCACCGGGGAAAGCGTCGGGAGGGGCGGCAAGCGGAGGCAGGCCTGAGCCTCCTCTATGCGCCCCGGCGAACGGGACAGAGGCCCCCACAACCGCCAACGGCCCCACTCGTCAGCTGGCGAGCGGGAGAAGAGGCGTGGGTGCACCACACCCAGCAAGCGGGGCGCAACGTCAGCCGCGGAGTTGCGGGGCACCCAGGCCGGTTGGCGACCAGGGCCCCCTGAGAAGGTTCCAGAGACCCCGCCCATCGGCTGGCAGGAGGGAGGAGGGCAGCGGGGGCCAACGGCCCCAGGGTGGCAGGCAAACCGGCTCGACTTCCGCCTCAGCGGCTGAGGGAAGGCCATGGTTGGGGCGGGGGAGGGATCAGGCGCGGAGGAAAGACGCCCGAAGTGAAGACCCGCCTGGAGCTTGACCGAATCGGGGCGGGCAGAAGAGTTCGGCCCAGGCAGAGACGGGGGCCATGCCCGCTGACGGGATGATGCAGGGGAAGAGAGGGAAAAGAGGGAGGGGTCATTTATAGCCTCGGTCGGAGGCGGATGGGGGAGCACAGGTGGTGGCGGGGAATAAAGCAGCGTGGGTGGAGGCCAATGAGGATGGCTGGTGACTGACGCTCCCTGTTTCCAGAGAGCTAGCAAGCTGGCCAGCTCAGGGGAGGAAGGGTCGTCCTCCTCCTCTGAGTGGTCTGAGGCCGAGGAAACCCTACCTGCAAAAGGTTGGGCTCAGCCAGGCGGGGCATCGGCAGAAGTCCCGCTCGACGGTGCAGCGGCCCCGGCAGGGACGCGACAAAGTACCTCCCTCCTTCCTCAAACTCCACCCTCCTCAGGCTCCACCCCAAAATCTCCAGGTATTTCCCAACCCGGAGCTGGCAACCCTAGATCCAACTCATATCTTTAGGAGCCAATGTCGTACAGTGAGGGAAAAAAGTATTTGATCCCCTGCTGAATTTGCCCGTTTGCCCTCTGACGAAGAAATGACCAGTCCATAATTTTAATGGTAGGTCTATTGTAGCTGTGAGAGACAGAATAACAACAGGAAAACCCCCAGAAACCCAGAAGACAAAAGTCAGAGATTGATGTGTATTATAATGAGTGAAATAAGTATGTGATCCCTTTGCAAAAGATGATTTAGTACTTGGTGGCAAAACCCTTGTTGGCAATTACAGAGGTCAGACGTTTCTTGTAGGTGGCCACCAGGTTTGCACACATCTCAGGAGGTATTTTGTTCCACTCCTCTTTGCAGATCCTCTCCAAGTCAGTAAGATTTCGAGGCTGATGTGTAGCTACTTGAACCTTCAGCTCCCTCCACAGATTTTCAATGGGATTAAGGTCTGGAGACTGGCTAGGCCACTCCAGGACCTTAATGTGCTTCTTGAGCCACTGCTTTGTTGCCTTGGCCGTGTGTTTTGGGTCATTGTCATGCTGGAATACCCATCCTCGACCCATTTTCAATGCCCTGGCTGAGGGAAGGAGGTGCTCACCCAAGATTTGACGATACATGGTCCCGTCCATCGTCACTTCGATGCGGTGAAGGTGTCCTGTCCCCTTAGCAGAAAAACACCCCCAAAGCATAATATGTCCCCCTCCATGTTTGACGGTGGGGATGGTGTTCTTGGGGTTGTAGGCAGCATTCCTCCTCCTCCAAACACGGCGAGTTGAGTTGATGCCAAAGAGCTCGATCTTGGTCTCATCTGACCACAACACTTTCACCCAGTTCTCCTCTGGGTCATTCAGATGTGCATTGGCAAACTGCAGACGGGCCTGTACATGTGATGTCTTGAGCAAGGGGACCTTGTGGGCTCTGCAAGATCTCAGTCCTTCACGGTGTAGTGTGTTACCAACTGTTTTCATGGTGACTATGTTCCCAGCTTCCCTGAGATCATTGACAAGTTCCCCCCCATATAGTTTTGGGCTGTTTCATCACCGTTCTCATGATCATTGCAACTCCACGAGATGAGATCTTGCATGGAGCCCCAGACCGAGGGAGGTTGACAGTTATTTTGTGTTTCTTCCATTTGCGAATTATTGCACCAACTGTTGTCACCTTCTCACCAAGCTGCTTGGCAATAGTCTTGTAGCCCAGTCCAGTTTGTAGCCCAGTCTGGCTGGTTGATAGGGGATGAAATCTGGCTGGTTGATAGGGGATCAAATACTTATTTCACTCATTATAATGCACATCAATCTCTGACTTTTGTCTTCTGGGTTTCTGGGGGTTTTCCTGTTGTTATTCTGTCTCTCACAGCTACAATAGACCTACCATTAAAATTATGGACTGGTCATTACTTCGTCAGAGGGCAAACGGGCAAATTTAGCAGGGGATCAAATACTTTTTCCCCTCACTGAATATAACATTTATAGCATGTGTTGGCTGATTCTTTGTGCCCCTTTAATTAAATATAATCACCCTAATCAAAAGCTGTTATACATACCTAAATTTGTATTTAGAATCGACTACATCCTGTACTCTCTGTGGTATTCATCATAGGGTTACCAGTTTATTGGCAAACTGCTGGTTGTTGTTGTTGTTGTTGTTCAGTAGCAGATGCACCAGTTGCACTGGGACTTGTACCCCTGAAACCCTGTTTTGTGCCAGGAAAGGGGGCAAAGCCAACTAACCACTTGCTGTGCTCCTCCAATTCTCCTGCCTTGCTATCAGGATGCTTCCTCATAAATAGTTGTGCGGAGAATTGCTGCTCTGAATCAGAGCTGCTCATCTGCAAAGCATATGTTCAATGGAATGAACCCTTTTTTCAGTTTAGATGAACTAGCAGTCATCTGCATAGGCGGGAAAGCTGCTGTAATTGTTAAAATCGTAATATAGTTCTGAATGTCCTCAACAATTCCTTATTTAAGGGGATGCTTCTAGTTTCTTGCTCCTCAGGATGGAAACACCCTTTTAGTTCACAGGAACACTTTTGCACTAATTTTAGTGGCCTTTGCAAGTCAACATTAAGCCTCTTGTTTGCCATGTTTCCACGGTTAGGCACACTTTGAGTATTCCAGGGCAGTCAGTGGTTCTTATCTTTTCACATCTTTATGTCCTACCAGCACTCTGTGAAAGAACCTGGTTCCTACCATGACAGAAACAAAAAGACCACTTTTCCCAGGAAGGGCATTTATATGTTTACAGGCATTCTGTAATTACTATTAGCATACCAGAAGGTCACAGGTGGACAATTGGTTGCAGGTAAGGGCAGCAGGTAGACATGGTGATTGAGGGAGAGTGAATTCTTAGTAACTTATGAAAACCATGCGTCCCACCTAGACTACTTCTGCATCCCACCAGTGGTACATACACCACCAATTGAGAATCATTGTTCTAAGGACAAAATTGTGTTCCCTGTCATTTCTTTTCCTGATAATCTAGTTATCTGGTCATTTTGGATGATCCTCCTATTTGCCTTTTTGCCCCGAATAATAAACAGCTTGTAGGTGAACGGCTGCCTATGGAACTGTGTATTTGCAAATACTTGGATGTACTGCTACTACATCAAGTCACTAAACATCTGCTTGGTAAAAGCATGTGGGTATTGAGTACTCTGATGCTTGCCAAGTGAATGCAGAGAAGGTTATTGGGGAGCATCATGCATCAGTAACAACACTCAGCACAACCAATTGGTAAATATGCTGTTGAAAGGAGGCTACAGAATGAACTCTCCTGGAACAAAAAGAATATGAAATAATAAAAAAGAGCTTTTAACCAGCTGGCTTTAATTTGCTTAATGGCTTGCACTTTTGGGCTGTGATCAAACTGAAGCCTGGTTATTGCTTCCCTTTCTTGCTTTCCCTCATGTTTAACCCTTGGGAATGAAACAGCTTGCCTTTAAATGATATTCTGATTAAAAACAACAACAACAAATATATGGAATGGCAGAGGTTTGAATGTAATTGACTTGATGAGTTGCACTGATAATCAAGCCAGTATGAAAATAAGAGAGTGGACAGGGTATAAATTATTGTGATTTAATGGGCAATACAAAAAATTGTACCAGTATACTACTCCATGCTTAGCAGCCTTTCTGTATGGGTTCAGATGAGTGTCATGCTGGCATCTGCATGAGTTTGGAAAGTATGAGTCTTCCGTTACTCTGGGAGATAAGAACCCATGTAGGCACAGCATGCAGTCCACTCCGTCTGCCTAGTCAGATATGCTGGATTCTTTGCATTTCTTCTGTGATGTCTCTACTGGATGTATCCATTTAGTTCAAGGAACTAGTGCAAGGAATCCAGATAGTTGTTTCTCCCAGTCTGGTCCAGCTCTCTTTTCCTTCTCCCTGCCATGTTTTCTGAATCTGGGCAGACTGGCAGTGTCTGTGCTAAAGGTCTATTACTTTGGTGGAATCATAGGGACATTTGCTAAACTTTGACGGATGCGGTTATATTTACTATCCTAAATGTCAGTATTAGGATGGCTTTGGAAGGGGTGTGGGGAGGGGTAATTACAGAATTGTGTCCAAGTTCTTTTGCTGAACGGTTGGCCCAGGAGAGCCCTGGGACTGCATAAATGCATTTTTAAAAGTTTATTTTATTACTTTCAGGTTAAGATGGGTTTGCTGATTGACTTGACAAACACCACTAGGTTCTATGACAGGAATGATATTGAGCAGGATGGTGTCAGCTTTGTAAAACTGCAGTGTAAAGGGTGAGTGAATTGGACTTATGAATTTTCTTTCTGATAATTTTTTTGTTTCTGTGGCATCTTATAACATTGGCCCTTCTGTTTTGTCAGGCATGGGGAATGTCCCACAGCTGAGAACACAGAAACGTTCATTCGTATATGTGAAAATTTTAGTAATAAGAACCCAACAGAGCTTATAGGTATGTGTCTTGAATGAATCTCTTTTGGCTTACTTCTGTGTCCTATGCGTTCCCTACCTCCCTATTGTTCACTTATCTGGCCCTTAATGTTCGTTGGTTTTAATTGGGCATATGTATTCCCATTGATATTAAATTGATGTAAAAACCACATTTATTTAATATGCTAGTGTTGTGCTTCAGGTTAAAGAAATTGCTGTCACAGTGTCTTCTTTTTAAGCCAATAAAGTATTCCTGTTGGCATCTTGTGAATGAAACTAAATATGGCTGCTTCTTGTCAATGGAGAAATATAGAAATATAGTTCCTACTCGTCAATGGAGCAGTTTAAACAAGGATTTTTACTGTTCAACGTTAGCCCCCTTGGCTAGATTGGCTAGGAGTCATAGGTAAACTTACAGCAGGGGCATCAGACGCAAATGGGTTGGAGAGCCAAATTCTCAAACAGGGTTCATGTCCAAAATGTTTAACAAACAAAGAAAACCACTGATTTGGGCAAAAGCAAATAATACCATCCCCCATTAACTTGGAAATAGGCATCTGTATCTCCCACTAGATTACAGAAATATGTAATGCATCTTGATCTCCTAATCAGGGTTAAGAGATTGAAAGTGTCTTGTGGGGATAGCATGTGCGCATATACACATAATTTGCACTACAGGCATACCTCAGAGATATTGCAGATTCAGTTCCAGACCACCGCAATAAAGCAAGTCACACTAATTATTTGGTTTCCCAGTGCATATAAAACTTATGTTTACACTACACTGTGGCCTGTTGAGTGTGCAATATCATTATGTCTAAAATACGTACACACCTTAGTTAAAAATACTTTATTGCTAAAATTGTGACGCAGAGACACGAAGTGAGCACATGCTGTTGGAAAAAATGGCGCCGATAGACTTGCTCGATGCAGGGTTGCCATAAATCATCAATTTGTAGTAAAATGCAATATCCGTGATGCTCAATAAGGCGAAGCAGTGTAAAACGAAGTATGCCTGTAGGTAATTTAAAAAATGACAGGGCAAGGAAGAGGAATGAAATGCTATGTTAGAAGACTGGATGGTACACTGGACTGCTGTGTGAACCTGGTACATGGATGGCACGTGCAGTGATTTTCTTGGTTTTGGCAGCTTCAAAAGGCGCTGTGTGATGGAGAAGTTGCCACTGGGTGTATTGGTCTTCTGACGGGTTACACAACATATTTTCTCCAGCTCAGTCCGTGTCCATTGATGGCTTGCTTGGAAGAAAGCAGGGCTGTTGAGAATCACCAAAGGCCCCTGAACAAAAATACCATCTTCCGTTTTGCTTAATTTATGATTTACACAGTGCACATTGCAAAGGGATACCATGCAAAACAAACAAAAGGAGTGGGCAGAATCAGGAAGCCTTCCCAGCCAAGAGACTTGGCTAGAACACTGGCATGCACTGTCAATTAAATATAGGTGAGACACGTTACATGTGAATAAACCCCATTGAATTGAGACAACAGAGTCTCCCAGAAAGTACATAAACTGCAAAAATACTTTGTTTCTAGAAGAGTTGGTTTTTATATGCCGTCTTTCTCTCCCACTTAAGGGAGAATCAGACTGGCTTACAATCACCTTCCCTTCCTTCCCCACAACAGATACCCTGTGTGGTAGGCGGGACTGAGAGAGTGTGACTAACCCAAGGTCACCCAGCTAGCTTTGTATGTAGGAGTGGGGAAACAAATCCAATTCTAGATTAGAGTCCACTGCCCATATGGAGGAGTGGGGAATCAAACCCGGTTCTCCAGATCAGAGTTGACCGCTCCAAACCACTGCTCTTAACCACTACACCACGCTGGCTCTACTCACCCGAAACAAAAAAAGCAGACTCACAACAACATGAGGAAAACTGGGGAGATGTAAGAAGTCAATTTCATCATCTTGGGAGAGGAGGCAGGTGAGCCAAGTCTCCAGATGATGTTGTCTTCCTGCGCTTGTACTACCTTTAGAAAGTGATGCTGAAATCCATCTAGCTCCAGCTCCCCTCATTCTGTCCCCAGCGTGGTGTAGTGTTTAAGAGCGGTGGTTTGGAGCGGTGGACTCTAATCTGGAGAACCAAGTTTGATTCTCCACTCTTCCATATGAGCTGTGGACGCTAATCTGGTGAACACATGAAGCCAGTTGGGTGACCTTGGACTAGTCACAGTGAAAGATTTATACTATGTGAAGAGGAACCAGAAACCCAGTATTTGCATACAGAGGATGGTTACCTGTAAGCATCAAGGCCTCCCTCCTTATGAACGCACAGGATCCACTAATTGATGTGGTGGCAAGATTTTTACTGATGGCAATTAAAGTGCATGAAAGCTTGTGTAATTCATGAGGCAATTTTAGGGCTGTGAAGTGAGTAACTTCCACTGCACTTAAAACTGTTTTAGTGTTAATTTTATGGAAGTGATCCTAAACTGTTTTTTTATGTTTATGTAGATGCTATTGTTTTTATAACTAATGTCAGTAAAGGCTTCGTATTCGACTAGTCACAGCTCTCTTAGAGCTCTCTCAGCCCCACCTAACTCACAGGGTGTCTGTTGTGGGGAAGGGAAGGTGATTGTAAGCCGGTTTGATTTTGATTTTACCTTACGTGGTAAAGAAAGTCGGCATATAAAAACCAACTCTCAGATAATGAGTCTGTGGAACAGTTTAATGAGAAATGGTAGTCATTTTATACTTATATATCAGCCATCATATAGATAAACATAGTATAAGAAATTAGATAACATAACTAGCTATATGAAAATGTAAAATGTTTTTGAACATATTAGACCAATAAGAACGCTCGTCCATTGCAGTTGGATTGTTTTTACCCCTCCCTTTTTTCCTTTCCTGTACCCTATACCTATTTTGAAAAAAATATATAAAAATAAAAACCAACTCTCCTCCTCTCCTGCTACTGAAAGCAGGAGAGCAGGGGCAGATTGGGCAACTGAAATTACCCTGGAGATAATTTCCAGAGTGGCCCAATCCATGCTGCTGATCAGGTTGAAGGTACAGATCCTTAGTAGACCAAAAAGGCTAGAACTTTTGGGAGCAATCCTAAGCAAGTATCCTTAGAATTGTCCCATTTTATTCAATAGTGCTTACCCCGAGTTTTCTGTTTCCCTTGCATATGAGCCTTTAAAAATTAAACTTTTAATATTAATTAGAGAGTATCATAGCTCCATCACATGCAAATTCATAGGAATTAGAACTACTTTTCTTCTTTACTAGCAAACATTTTTCCTTGAGTGCAGCAATACAGGTGGAGTATCTCTTATTCAGACATCCCATATCCAGACTGATCTGAAAACTGGACCGTTCAAGATCTGTGCTGCCTGCTTTCAGTGTTTCCTCTCACCTAAAACAAGAAAATACAGTGTACACTGCATCATAGGTGGAGACTGAAAGCGTGCCATTGTTAGTTTGTTGTTGCTCTTGTTTAACAGCTGATACAGGAATTCTGGTGAGATAGTTACACCTTTGCTTTCTGATGGTTCAATGTACACAAAATTATTAAAATATTGTTTACAATTACATGCAGACTATGTATATAAAACATAAATGAATAAATGTATATCAAACATAAATAGAATTGTCCCATCCCCAAGCTATTTCATTAAGTATATGCAAAAATTCCAAAGTATTTCAGTATGCAGAAAGATATGAAATACAGACCACTTCTGGTCCCACGCAGTTTGGATAAGGGATACTCAGCCTGTATCCACAGACTGAGAATTCACTTCATGCATCTGATGGCATAGTTTGAACCATGAAAGCTGGAACTACAATAACATGTTTTTTTATGGTGACACAAGATTCTTTTTTGGTTTTGCCACAATAGACTAACATGGCTACACCTCTAGAAATTGTCTTTTCTACTCAGCTTGTGCCAAGATCTCACTGGGACTTCGCCTAAGAGTTCATTTTCAGCATGGGCTGAGATCTGGAAGAAAAATATTTCTGGGCATGCACAGACTGCCTATCCCTCAACATTGAAAGACTGCAGTTTCCTTTCTTCCCACACACTTAAAGATACAGGTGAAGCTGTGGGACCACCGAGTAACATTTTTAAACCCCTCTGTAAAAATGAGGGTAGGATAACCACACGCCTTGTACCTTTCATAAGACTAAAATAAGAAACTTACTGGAACACACCAGAGGTCCAGTATCCTATTTCTCATGCTAGCTAGCCAGAATCATCTAGGAATTGCACCAGCCAGGAATAAAGGCAACAACCACCCCAAACAGTTGTCCCCCCAAAACTGGCATTCAGGAGAATACTATCCCTGAACATGGAGATTCTATTTGGTCATCATAGGTAATAGACAGTTATGGACCTTTCCCCTCTGTCTAATCTCCTTTTAAACTCTTCCAAACCAGTGGATGTCACCTCATAGTAGCTTATGCGAGGGATTTATGCAAGACATTCACCTAAGGCACCCACTGTTCCACATTTATAACCTCTAATAGAGATTAATAAGAACATAAGAAAGGCCCTGCTGGATCAGACCAAGGCCCATCAAGTCCAGCAGTCTGTTCACACAGTGGCCATCCAGGCGCTTCTAGGAAGCCCCCAAACAAGACGACTGCAGCAGCACCATCCTGCCTGTTCTCCACAGCACCTAAGATAATAGGCATGCTACTCTGATCCTGGAGAGAATAGGTATGCAGCATGACTAGTATCCATTTTAACTAATAGCCATGAATACCCCTTTCCTCCATGAATATGTCCACTCCCCTCTTAAAGCCTTCCAAGTTGGCAGCCATCACCACATCCTGGGGCAGGGAGTTCCACAATTTAACTATGTGTTGTGTGAAAAAAATACTTCCTTTTATCTGTTTTGAATCTGTCACCCTCCAGCTTTAACAGATGACCTCGCATTTTAGTATTATGGGAGAGGGAGAAAAAATTCTCCCTGTCCACTCTCTCCAAACCATGCATAATTTTATAGACCTCTCTCATGTCTCTCCTTAGCCGCCTTCTTTCCAAGCTAAACAGCCCTAAGCGTCTTAATGCAGATCGCAGTTCATTTAAAGTGTGTGTGTGTGTGGGGGAAATCACAATTTCACTACTTTGATAGATTCTTGGGAAATATTAACTTGGACTCCCCCTCTTTTCTACTATTAATTATTTTCTTTTCCACTATTAACTATATTTTAACTCCCCAACCAAGGTATGGATGAGAAGGAATGAAGCTGGAAGGGGGTGGGGATGAGAAGAATTAGATGGTGGGGAAAGAGTGAAATGAAGGCATACCAGGTTGGTTGATGGGCTTAGGAACTTAGGAACATCTTATGATATGCAAATGTTTTCCTCGGCTTCATAGTTAAGAGTTTGCAGCCATGGAGAGCTTTCCAGTATTGAACTCAAAAGGCCTTAATCAAACTGCCTAGAACAGTGATGGCGAACCTTTTAGAGACCGAGTGCCCAAACTGCAACCAAAAACCCACTTATTTATTGCCGAGTGCCAATGCGGCAATTTAACCTGAATACCACCCCCAGAGGGGGCCCAGAGGGAGAGGCTAGGGTTGCCAAGTTCCTCTTTGCCATGAGTGGGAGGTTTTTGCGCCTGAGGAGGGCGGGGTTTGGGAAAGGACTTCAGTGCCATAGAGTCCAATTGCCAAAGTGGCAATTTTTTCCAGGGGAACTGATCTCTATTGGTTGGAGATCACTTGTAATAGGAGGAGATCTCCAGCTAGTACCTGGAGATTCAGTATAGGAATAGCTGTAACTAATGCCAACAGTTTTGAGGCTATATATTTACAGTATGTGGTAATATACCCACCAGCATCACATATTACCAACAACACATGTATTTATTTCTTTTACACATAGAATTTATGAACAAAGACACATTCTCAGCACTTCCTATGAAAGGTAAGTATAATAGTATTGCATCATAATCAATTTGTCCTTTATGATGTATTTCTTTTTCTTTTGCAGCAGCTGATTAGTTGAAGGAGAAAACGATCGTTTCAAGGCACAGGGGCCGATTCTTCTTCAGTTCTTCCTATATGATACAATAAATAAAGCTCTCTTTATATCATAAAAATATATTTGTATCATATAGGAAGAACTGAAGAAGAATCGGCCCCTGTGCCTTGAAACGATCGTTTTCTCCTTCAACTAATCAGCTGCTGCAAAAGAAAAAGAAATACATCATAAAGGACAAATTGATTATGATGCAATACTATTATACTTACCTTTCATAGGAAGTGCTGAGAATGTGTCTTTGTTCATAAATTCTATGTGTAAAAGAAATAAATACATGTGTTGTTGGTAATATGTGATGCTGGTGGGTATATTACCACATACTGTAAATATATAGCCTCAAAACTGTTGGCATTAGTTACAGCTATTCCTATACTGAATTTCTCATCTTAAGATAGGTGTATAGAGGTGTCTTATTTGTTTCCAGTACCTGGAGATTGGCAACTAGTTCCTTAGTGTTTTCTCTCTACATATCAAGACAAATGGAAAGGTGTTTGGAGGATGGCTTGTGGGCACTTCAAAGGTGGAATAGGACTGCACGCCCCTCCGCCCGCACAGACCCAGAGGGCGCCGGAGAAGCCGCTGGAGGGAAAGAAGGAAGGAAGGAAAGAAGGGAAGGGAGAAGGAAAGGGAAGGGAGGGAGGGAGAGAAAGAAAGAAAAAGAGAGAGAAAGGGAGAAGGAAATGGAGCAAGGGAGAGAAAGAAAAGTAGGGAAAGAAAAGGACAGAGGGAGACAGAAAAAGAAAGAGGCCATTTATGCATGGGAGGTTTTGCCTTGGATTTGCCACTCGGTGGGGCGTGGCGGCGGCGGCAGGCTAGTGAGAGGCGAGCAGGGTAGGGCAGAGGACGCCTCCTTCGCACCCACCGGCCAGCCACGCCCCTCCACCCGCACAGGCCCAGAGGGCGCCGGAGAAGCCGCCGGCCATGCCGAGTGTGGGCGCTCGGCTTCTGTTCCCCGCTCTCCCACCCACCTGGCCGGCCACGCACGCTCCAGTGGCGGCAATGGCGGCAGCTTCTGTGGGAGAGTCCGGGGGCCACCGCCAATGATGTCGGAGGTTCCCCACCCCTGGGCTACAGCCTCCCCCATCCGGGGCAGGGCAGAGCCGGAAAGGCCAGCGGCTTGGAGGAACCGCGCGTGCCGGCAGAGAGGGCTACGAGTGCCGGAAGTGGCACCCGTGCCATAGGTTCGCCAACACGGGCCTAGAAAGGCTTTGTGTGTTTGTATGTGCTGTTAAGTCCCAGCTGACTTATGACGACCCCATAGGGTTTTCAAGCAAAGAACTGTTTGAAGGTGGTTTGCCATTGCCTGATATTCCACACCCCTGATATTTCTCTCCTATCCAAATTCTAACCAGGCCAACTCTGCTTAGCTTTTGAGAACTGAAGAGATCAGGCTAGCCTGGGGCTTTCTAGATCAGGGCAGAAAGGCTTTAAGGGAGTGAAATAATCCAGTTCCTATCTGAGCTTTCGTATGTGTTTCTTGTCATGAGTTTGTGTAGTCCCTGTGAAAAGCCATATATTCATACTGATAGTTCTTTTCCATTTACTTTCCCCCATTTCTGTTAGTGATTCACTAAATTAAATTGAGCATAAGTGGGAAGAGAATGCCCTGCGTATTATGGGAGCAAAGGCTCCTGTGACACATACTTACAGTTGGATAAGGTCAATCCATTGCTACTGTTAGACCTATCAGTAGCATTGATGCTTTGGTGGATTGACTGCAATCAGTGTTTGGGATAAAACTGAACCACCCTCCACTGGTTTCACTCATTCCTTGCTGGCAGGAAACAGAGTGACCGTAGGAAAGGCAGATTTAACACCTTGGGACCTGATGTATGGGATACCCCGTTGACCTATTTTATTCCCAGTGTAAGATCCTTGGCTGAGATCATTAGGAGATTTGGAGTGGGTTGTCACCAATATGCTGATCGCGCCCAGCTTTATGTCTCTTTATCCAAGACTCTGGAAATGGCTGTGAAGGTCCCAAACTAGTGTCTTGAGACGATGGTGAACAAACGGAAGCTTTATGCAGTCAATGCAGAGGTGATACTCTTTGAGAAGGCATACTGTTTGGCTGGTGTTGATTATTAGATGGAGTCAAGCTTTTCATTGCAGATTATGTTAAGGGTCTGGCCCTGCTCCTGAACCTGTCCTTGTTAATGGATAAGCGAGTTGGTGCTGTCACTTAGGAGCATCTTCTTTCAGTTACATGTAGCTTGTAATCTATATTCTGCGGACCTGGCTACCCTGATCCATGCTGCTGTAACCTTCAGGTTGGATAACTGTAATACACTCTACATGTGGCTGCCTTGGAAGATGTCTTTCAAGCTTCTCCTCTCTGGGGTCAGCCACTTGGGACTCACAGCTCTATTGCTGAATCAACCGCACCGGCTACCGACCTGCTTCTGGGCCCAATTCAAAGATCTGGTTGGGACCTTTAAAGCTCTTGGGACCCTCTCATTTGCTGAATTACATTTCCTGGCACACTTTCCTGCATCAGTTATGGTCTTCAGACAGCCTCCTCCTTAAGGTGCCTTCCCTTAGAACTGTCTGTAGAGCAAGATCTGGGACCTTTTCCATGATGGGGCCTTTTGTTTGGGATGGCCTGCCAGAGTGGATGAGAAGGGCACCTTCCCTTTGCTGTTTTTATGAAGACGGGTAAGACAGTCCTATTCCAGGGGGCACTTGATGGAGGGTGAATTGCCTTGGCAGATCTGGTTGTGAGATTGTTGATCCTGTGTGTTGTAATTCATGTGCGTGCTCTTAAATTTTGCAGCCGGTGTATTTTAATTTCTTTTAATTTTGTTAATTGGACTATTATAATTTATGTCCTTTGCAAGTTGGTTGCTGCATAGTTGGCTGCCTTGAGTCCAACGAGAAAAGGTGGGATAAAAGTGTTTTGAATGAATGTGGGGGAAAATTGGTGTTAGCATATTTTCCCAGTATCCTTGTATAGCATGGAAACTAGAGTATCATGTCTGTAGCTAGCACAGTTTTACTTGGTTTCTTGAATACAGTTCAGTTTTCTAGCCATTAGGCAATACTACTGAATCAACTCTGGTGTTGGATGTATTTTTATGTGTCAGGTCCTTTTAATTTTTTTTTAAACTGACTTGAATGGAAGTGAAATTCTAAATTGTCAGTGCATTCAAATCAGATAATAAACAAAATTGGAAGGAGCTGGGACATAAAATATATCCACCAACAGAATTAATTCATTAGCATTGCCTGGTTACTGGAAAACAGTTAAACTTTTTTTTTTGCTTGTCTCTCCATATATTGAGTTTGATTCTGCAATCCCTGAGTGTAGATGATTGCTGAGTCTTCCCTGCTGCCAGCAGTAACTTCATCTTCTGGGAAGGGTGGTTGCTGAGGTTGTAGGGTCCCCATGAATTAAGAAGAAGAGTTGTTTTTTATATGCCAATTTTCTCTACCTTTTAAGGAGAATCAAACCAGCTTACAATCTCCTTCCCCTCCCCACAACATACACCTTGTGTAGGTGAGGCTGAGAGAGCTCTAAGAGAGCTGTGACTAGCCCAAGGTCACCCAGCTGACTTCATGTGTAGGAGTGGGAAAGCCAATCCAGTCCACCAGATTAGAGTCTGCTGCTCATGTGGACGAGTGGGGAATCAAACCTGGTTCTCCAGATTAGAGCCCACCACTCTTAACCACTATACCACGCTGGGTTGGGTGCTGCACTGCGGAGGGCGAAAAGGGTGAAACCTCCTCCCGTAACTGCAGCTCCACTGATGGAAGAGAGGTAAAGGAGTATTTTACTTCTTTCCCTTCCTCACACTGATTCCCCAGTCTGGTGCTTATGTGGGTCCCGTGACCGCAGGAGTCAACTTTCCTGGGGTTGGAAGGGGCTGCTGAGGAGAGCGGAATGAGGGAAAAATCCATATCCGCCAGTACCTTGTGCTGATGATTTACTGGATTCAACCCACTGTGTGTATCGGGCTAAAGAATGGCAAATGCAGATTTCATAGTTGGTTCTGAGCTACAGTAATTGTTGCTCCCTTACTTCGATGACCGCCATTTGTTCAAGCGCTTGCTTGATGTAGTTTTGCTCCCCAGAATAGTAGACAAGTGGGGTCATTTGATGACTCGAGTATGTGGATTTAATCTGTGCTTGTGTGATGGGAATATCTTTGCTGGGCGGGAAGGGATATGATCATTTTGGGCATAACTGTGTGGTCGGGTTTTTGTGTGTGCGCTTCAGAAGAGCATTAAAAAAAGCTTAGTATACAGCTTGACTTGCTATGTTATTTTTTTAGGGATGTAATCAGTTTCTGAGTAGTTAACTATATTTTTGTGCCAGGGATAATGACGCCCTGCCAGTTGACAGCATGACAGAGCATGGTTCCACAAGTGGTGCTCTGATGCGTGGCACAACTTCCAGTTGTAGATTGTTTTAACGTTTTGAACAGGCTTTTCCTGGAAGGTGTGCGTTCCCCAATTGCTGGGCTTTTCTGTGGATTCAGAGCTCTAGAAGGATTTGATAAGAAGCAAAACAACCCCCTTGCGGAAAACCAATATGGCTGTTTGACCTCCTGAAGCAAACTCCTTACTTGTTCTTGTGTTGATTATGTGTGTATTGGGATGCCATGTAGTTCCTGCCGGAAAACTTTGAGGGAACATTTCATGATGGCTAAAGTATGATTTACATGAGCCCCGTGGCGCAGAGTGGTAAGCTGCAGTACTGCAGTCCAAGCTCTGCTCACAACTTGAGTTCAATCCCGATGGAAGTTGGTTTCAGGTAGCCAGCTCAAGGTTAACTCAGCCTTCCATTCTTCCGAGGTCGGTAAAATGAGCACCCAGCTTGCTGGGGGTAAAGGGAAGATGACTGGGGAAGGCACTGGCAAACCACCCCGTAAACAAAGTCTGCCTAGTAAACGTCACCCCATGGGTCAGGAATGACCTGGTGCTTGCACAGGGGACCTTTACCTTTACCTTTTTTTAAAGTCTACTTGGGGGTCTACTTTTAGTGACCGTACAGAGTTGCCGTTATTAAATGGTGTTGCATAAAGTCAGCAGTCTGCAGTGGATTTAGGTAATTTTTAAAATTCTAAAACAGGCCATAGCTTTAATGTCATTAACTTTTCTTGATTTGCTGCGAGGAAAAGACTGATTCACACTTAGTGTTTTGCGCTGCATCAATTAAGACGTGCTTTTGAGGTTTGTTGTTTGGCATTTAATTTCATCTTGCTTCTGTTAAGAATGTTATCTCCTTCTTTCAAATATTAGCATATTTGCACCTTTGTATCTGGCAGGTGTTACGTAGAGATTGCTAAACAGAAAACAAGCAGTGTTTCCGCATATAGATGCTGTTTCAGCTCTGTTTGAGATTTCTGTTTTCAGATTTCTGTGGTCCAAACCCTATTGTGCTGCTCACTGGATGTCCTGTTGATTGTACTTAATTTACACTATGTAAAATCCACCTTGAGTCTCAGGGGGAATAATATTATAATTATATTACATTATTATAATGTAAGAGTAAGAGAATTGTAAGTACCAGTTTAGTTTGTTTCCATGTGCTTTAAAGATACAGTCATTCCAACCATGCACTGTAGTTTTTTTTGTTTATCCTTGCTTTTGTAGAGAAACATATTTACTTGTAGAAGTTTGTGTGTGGGCCAAAACGCATGGTCACTTTATCCTCCTTTAATCTTTGTTTTAGCCAGGATCGAACCCACATTAGGCGAAACGCATGTGTTCGATCCTGGCTGAATCCTGGCTGAAACAGGGATTAAAGGAGGATAAAGTGACCATGCGTTTTCGCCCTGTGTGTATTGAGGGGAATAAGCTTGGCTAATGCATTTACATACCCTGACCTGAATGGCCCAGGCTAGCCTGATCTCATCAGATCTCAGAAGCTAAGCAGGGTCAGCCCTGGTTAGTATTTGGATGGGAGACCACCAAGGAATACCAGGGTTGCTGTGCAGAGGAAGGCACTGGCAAACCACCTCTTAGTCTCTTGCCATGAAAACCCCCCCAAAAGGGGTCGCCATAAGTCGGCTGCGACTTGACGGCACTTACACACACACAATGCATTTACATGGGTTGGGGCAGGTTCTGATCCAGGCTTAACGGAATGGAACCTCTGGATGCAACCCAATATGTGAAGCTGCATTTGAACGTCAGGCCAAATGGTTCTTGGGCAAAGTGAAGCAAGCTATAGAAATAAGACTGAAAGGCCTGCAGGCAAATTTGACAACATTTTTGGACAAAACTAGTTGCTTTTGTTAATTGCCGTTTGGAATAATTAGTCCTGGTGCTCAAGAAAACATCACTATTCAGCCATTGCACTTTAATTTATACTTTTTTAAATAGAAAAGTGAGCAGTATATGTCTGCTGGTGCTTCTGTGTGCTTTTCAGATTTTTCTTTAACCGCTAGATGGAGCCATTTCCACAGAAATAAGACTCTTCAAACGTTTCAGATTTCTTCCTTTATACTGCAGAAGACACTCTTCAAATCTACTTTCAGAATTTTCTTAAAGCAGTTGTTAATCTGTAAGTCCACTTAAAGAAAAGCAAAGTAAAGCAGAGGTTGTCAGCTATGTTGAGGAACTTTAAGTGACCTATCTTTGTATACATTTGATTGCAACTTAAAGCTGGAAAGATAAAACAACATTCTTTTAATGATTAAATTATTTCCAGCCCTTTGTACAAATGTTTACCATAGAGCAATGGCATTCAAATATCAATTAACTAGTAATTGAAATAAAGCTGTTGTGGCAAGCTGTTGATATTAGCCAATGAGATTTTTATCAGAGAATTTATATATCAGAATTGGAATCTTTGGTAGAAACAATTCAAAGGATTTTGATAATCTGGCAGATGCTCCTTACGTGCAAAACATTCTTCCCTGCTGTCCCCCCCCCCCCAAGCAAACAATTCTGTCAAAAACTGCCAATGGGGAATCTTGCGTTTAGCCTCCCCTTTTCTCCCCTTCATAGCATAGCAATTGCAGATCATGAGACTGCTGTGGCTATTCATGCCTCTGGTATTGCGGTGAGATAGGAAGAAAGATAGACATGAGGGGGCCATAAGAGCTGTAGCTGGAAAGGAGCCTCTCCAGAGTAACATGTGGTGGTAATTGGGTGAGTGTAACAGGGAGGAAGAAGGGTTAGAGTTGAGCTGGGTCGCTGAAGAACATAGGCACATGCCTCGTGCCAGATGAGAGCAGAGCTCCCCGTTGCTTCTTTTGCTCTCTTTGTTGCTGTGGAGGGAGAGACCAGCATCTTCACAATTATTCGGGCTCAGTGAGGGCAGTAGGGGGTGCTAGAGGCATTCTTTCTTGAGACAAGCTGCTGTCAAGAGCTTTGTTTTCTGTCACTGATAAGGAAATGAGGTGCTTGATTAATCAAGGAAACGATTACCCAGTTCCTCCTCCTCTGACTTCTTCCGGCACAGAGCTCCTGATCCAAATATGATGGGGGAACATGTGTGGGTATATGAAACTTCCACTAGCTGAGGATGTCCTACATCTGCGTGAGAGCTGGATGTTAACAACAGAATATACTGATAGTTTTAAAGAATCTCTAACTCCAGTTGTATTTTTGTTTTTGTTTTCTAGGTGTCCACTGTACGCATGGTTTCAATCGCACTGGCTTTCTTATCTGTGCCTTTTTGGTTGAAAAGTTGGATTGGAGGTAATATTACTCAATATTTTTTTAAAAATGGTCTTAAATGGCTAAATGCAGTTGTGGGATGGATTAATCTAAGATTTTCAGCTTAAAGTGCCGTGCAGTCTTAGAGTACAGTTTGTAGGAATTCTAGGTCTTCTTCCCACAAACTAGCATAGGTTGTATTTTGTGATTCCCCCCCAGATGAACATGATAAAATAGGAATGCTGAACAATACTTGATGAGTTGTATTATAACCCAAACAGTAAATAGCTGATTTCAATGAATAAAGACTGTAGGTCTCCATTAAAGGTAAATTGTGCATGTGTGTAGCTGTGTTTCTATTCAGAGCCATGCAGTAAAGGAAGAGGGTATTTAACACTTAACCCCACATATGGTTTTTCTAATCAAAAGAACCTGTAGCTTGCTGTACTACTACTGGTAGTCTGAAAGGGGGAAAAAAAAGATCTGTCTGGCCTTTCTCCCTGCCGTTGTAAAGTCTTTGAAGTTGGTCCTTATTGACAGTGGCTTGGATGTTTAATGTTGGCCTCTCTAGGAAGCAGGCTTTTTGTGCCCTCTAATAGCATAAAACCATGGCAGTGGACTGGAGAGGCAGCTGTTGGTGTTCATTGGGTGGCTGGCTGTTTCAAGGATTTTTTTTGGGGTGTGTGTGTATGAGTGGAGTGTGTGATTTTGTCAGGTAGTTGTGTCTGGATATTCAGACACATATGTCTGGATATGCAGTCATGCTCTTATGGCAACATCTATGCATTTGTGGACTAGAGGACATGTGATTGGTTTGTGGCATCATATACAGTGAATTAGGTGAATTAAGAATGAGAGCCACTTAACTATGAAATTGTTTTCAGGAAAAATTAGAATTGCGTTTGTGTATTTTGGGGGAAATTAATTATATTTTCCTTACGCGATGCATAGCTCAACGTTTTTGAAGGTGTTCTGGAGTAGCTTTCTGCAGTAAGGCAAACTGTTCTCAGTTTATGCCTCTCTAGGAGCAGCTTTATGTTCCCTGATCCCTCTTTCCTACTTAGATCGAAACTCATGCTAAGCCTGATTTTTACCTGTGTGGTGGTGAGTCACTGCTTTCTTTTCCATGGCATGCTTGGCTGCAAGTGATGTGATTCTGGAATAAGGAAAAAGTGCTTGGTGGCTGCTTAGGGACTGCCAGCTACATTCATTAATTTGGAAGCAAACTGATAGGAGCTGCTTTTACCCCTTCCCTTTAAGGAGAAAATGGGAAACTGATCTTTGATATTATCATGACCTAGGTTGCATGGCAGGAGTAGCTTGAGTATGTGGGCCCTTTGTACCTAATTTAGATTTGTTTTGACTCTGTTTTTGGTGAATTAACTATGTCCACACTGCGGTATTCTTTTCTAATATAATCGCTTTGAGAACTGTTTCAGCTAATGTAATGTTCGTTTTCATGGCTTCTGTGCAGTCCCACATGGGACTGCACTTGCGCAGGCCAGCCACAGAGAAGATTTACAAGCTTACAGAAGAGTGAGCTCCCTAGGAGCGCTCCCCTCCCCCCATCCGCGACCAAGCCTTAATAACAGCTTTTCCCGCCCAGCGGTCATGTGATGGGGGGTGGGGAGCACTCTTCTCTCAGTTCTCGTTCTGCTGCCACGGAGAGAACACACGAGTTTCCACACTTACTGTGATTTTCCTCAGATTGATCTCTTCAGGTCGGCGCTTTTTTCACAGTCGGTTCCTTATTCTTTATCTAAAAAGAGAGAGAGAGAGAGCTAAGTCATGGCCTTGTTTAAAAAATGCCATAGCTGTGGTACGAAGATGGCCACTGCGGATGAGCATGCCGATTGCCTGCTCTGTTTGGGTGAGGGGCATATTGTTGCTTCCTGCAGGGCTTGTGCCCGCTTCACTCATAAATGTCGTAAGGACATGGCTAAAAAACTTAAGGCAGCTCTTTACGAAGTATCTCTTCGTCCTGAGAAGGCAGGAGATAAGGCAGCCCCTAAAGGTCCCCAAACCTCTCTCTCCTCTAACACTAAGAGGGGTTCAGACACAGCCCTCTGAAGGGCCAGAGGGCTGTGTCTGAACCCCCCTCAAAGAAGCATAAAAAAAGTCCAAGAGGTCCCTATCATCCCTGAGATCTCGGGAGGAGTCTTCGGGAGGTCAGATTGAGGAGCGATCGACGCAGTTGGCGCCAACTCCTCTTCGATGCCATTCCCCATCTCCGAATCCTCCGGATCCGGCCTTGGAGCTGAGGAAGGCTCTTTCTCCTCGACACCGTTATCCGTCTAGACAAGGGACAGGTTCCCCTAGACGGAGGTCTCCGTCGCCAACCAAACTGTCGGCTACCAAGACGCTGACAGAGTCGGATAAAGGATGGAAGAGCATTTGCCCGCAGAGTACAGACGTACCTGCCTTGGGGCGCCCTCGAACCCCTTCACCATCTGGGGTCGAGGTAGAATTTTCATCCTCTGACGAGGAGGAAATCGGTATCCCTGAGACCATTTCGTCTGGGGACAAGGGGACTTCTGCAGGACCAATGCTACCCCGCAGGCCTCAGTATCTCCAGCACCCCTGGATGCCGTATGGATGTTATCCCCCTCCATTCTACTCTGGATATGGCTTCGCTGACTACGGTCCCCACGACGTTGATCCCCGCTTCCATAGCTGGCCCGGCCAATCGACTCCGTACATGGTGCTGAGGGCCCAACCTAAGTGATCCGACGTCGAGCACGTTCGGCGCTATGGGAATGGGGAAGCAGCACAACCTTGCCAGACCCAGGTCCTACCATCGACGTCGATGTCGGCTCCGACGGGAGCCATGGCGCCGATGCCTCTTTCTAGGCAAGTGTCGCCGGAGACCAAAGAAGAAGGCGAGCTGACCTCGGAGCCGGGTTCGGAGGACACCTCCCTCCCCTCTCCAGTCGCCGCCGTGGGGGACCCCACGCCAGTGTCACCCACAGAGGACCTGAAACTGTTCTCTGAGCAGCTTATCAGGATGGCTAAGTCGCTTAATATTGAGGTGGTCCAGTCAGATCTGAGACCTGCTGACCCTATCAGGGGTGTTTTGTACAGCCCTGATTCTGGTCCCCCTAAACTCTCCTGCAGGGCATCAGAGATGTCATCATGGTGGGCTGGCAGAAGCCAGCTTCTGTCATGGCTTCTATTAAAAAAATAGAAAATTTATATAAGGTAGCGGAGGATGGCTGTGATTTTCTTTTCAAGCATCCTCAGGGTAACTCAGTCGGCACTGAGGTGCTGTTGGCCAAGTACAAATCAGGGGTATACTTGTCTCCTATAGACAAGGAAGGACAAAAACTGGATGGTCTGGGGAGAAAGGTGTACTCTTCGGCTGCCCTGGGGGTACGCATCTCTAACTTTGGGGCCCTAATGGGCCGGTACCAAATGGCCCTGTGCGATAGAACCTCTGAGTTATTGGAGTTCTTCCCAGAGGAGAAAAAGACCCTTCTCAAGGTCTTACAGTTAGAGGGCCAAAGGCTAGGGAAACACCAGTTTGCAGCATCTCACCACATGGCGGATTACTCTTGAAGAGCCATGGCTACTAGTATTGCTCTTAGGAGGAATTCGTGGCTTCGCTCCTCCTCGCTCCCAGCTTATGTCACAGCAAGGGTAGAAGATCTCCCCTTTGACCACTGTTATTTGAACAGACGGATGAAACCCTACATAACCTTAGGAAACAAAAGGCTACGGCTAAATCCCTGGGGGTAATTCAACAGTCTACACCGTCCTTCAAACCCAGGCCCCACCAGAGGCAGGGGTATCATCAGCACAGGCCCTATAGGGGGCATTCATGGGGCTACCATCAGTCCCAGTCCCGCCGCTATTCCTATTCCAACCAAGGGAAAAGATTCACCCCAAGGGGTAAGGGGAAGAGAGGAGGATATTCCCCTAATGACCAGGGACCCAAGAAGGGTTCCGCATGACTAAGTTCTGTTAATGTTGTTCATATGTTCCTGAATAGACTGTTGTTTTTTCAGTAAATGGCTTTACATTTCCTCCGACTCATGGGTTTTGAATATAGTTCGTGAGGGCTATTACATTGAATTCCTCTCAGTTCCTGATTGTTTCCCTCCCCCTTTACAAAGGACACCTGAACCTGCTGAGCTTGTCTCAGAAATTCAGAATCTGCTACAGAAGGGGGCCATATCGGTTGTTCCGCCCAACAACTCTCAATTAGGTTTTTATTCAAAGTACTTCCTTGTAGACAAGAAGGGTGGCGGGGTATGGCCTATCCTAGACCTTCGAGACCTCAACAAGTTTATTCATGTGAGAAAATTTAGGATGTTGTCCCTGCAGGACCTTGCACACACCATAAACCTGGTTACACATACCCTGGAGGAGTTGGCCCTTGTGGTTAACTATGTAAAATCCAGGTTATCTCTAACTAGATCTGTTGATTTTATTGGTGCAGTTCTGGATGCTAACAGAGGTGCTGCTTTTTTCCCTATCACTAGGGTCAGAGCCATTCAAAACTTCACTAATGTTTTCAGAGAGCAGTCACTATACAGAAGCTGCTAGGGCTCATGTCTTCCACCACGGCATGCTAGGCTTCGGATGAGGCCCTTACAAAACTGGTTCCTTAGAGCTTTTCGCATGAATGTAGATCCCCAATGGAAGAGGCTTTCTATCCCGAGAACCGTTATTAGGTCTCTGGGATGGTGGGCTCAGGAACCCAATCTCCTGGCTGGAGTCCCCTTTCGGGTTTGCTCCCAAGATCTGCAAATCTATACTGATGCTTCCTTGGGGGGCTGGGGGGCACACTGTGGCCCTTTGGAAGCAAAGGGCAGGTGGTCACAGGCTCAATCGTCCCTTCAAATCAATGTCCTAGAGATGAAGGCAATTAGAAACGCACTTGTTTCCTTTGCAGATATCCTCGAGAACAAGTCCTGATTGCGACAGACAATATGACGGTGAAGTATTACATCAACAAGCAAGGGGGCACCAACTCCCTTGCTCTATGTGACGAGGCTGTTCGCATCTGGAACTGGGCTATCGAGCACCGAGTCTCCATTACGGCTATCCATGAGGCTGGCCTGACAAATTGTGCAGCAGACGCCCTCAGCAGGGACACTTTGGCAGACTACGAATGGTCCCTCCAGAACTCATTTATCCACCCTATTTTCAGTCTTTGGGGGTGGCCGAGCGTGGATCTATTCGCCTCGGCTCACAGCACAAAGTGTGCCCAATTCTGTTCCAGGGCGGGGGTCGATGCAACATCTCTAGGAGACGCCTTCCAACTGACATGGTCAGGTCCACTGATGTACGCCTTTCCTCCCCACGCCCCGTCACGTGACCGCTGGGTGGGAAAAGCTGTTATTAAGGCTTGATCGCGGACAGGGGGAGGGGAGCTCTCCTAGGCAGCTAACTCTTCTGGAAGCTTGTAAATCTTCTCCGTGGCTGGCCTGTGCAAGCGCAGTCCCATGTGGGACTGCACAGAAGCCATGAAAACGAACATTACATTAGCTGAAACAGTTCTCAAAGCGATTATATTAGAAAAGAATACCGCAGTGTGGACATAGTTAATTCACCAAAAACAGAGTCAAAACAAATCTCTGGCTGGCCTGCGCAAGCACAGTCCCATGTGTGCCTGCACAGAAGACCATTCAACGAACAACAGTTACAGGTAAGAGCAACACTGTTTTTTATCATATTTCTAGTTTTAGTTTTCTATTGGTACTTTTTAGCTGCTTGTTATACCATTGAGAGGAGATTTTTCTGTTATCCAAAAATTGTTTTTCTGTATTTTTTCTTGTAAGCTGTAATTTTTAACATGTCATGAAACCAATATACCCCTGGACTGCCAGTGTAAGTACTAAACAATACCATGTATTTTGCAGCTGTCTATTTCATTCAATCCTCCAGAAAACACATATGTAAATACCTTTCTTTTTCCAAAGGGCAACTAGATGTTGAGAAGGGTGATCTTAAACAGAACTTTGAATGTTCTGGTGTAATTTTACACTTCAGTATGCATTAAGGTTTTCCTGACCTCATACCTTTTACAGGTCCTGTTCTAATTGCAAAAAGGCACATGGCATCCTGGTAATGCTTTTAGATCTTAATGGAGGTAGAGTTATTACTAGTTCAGTACCTAGAAAGTTCATAAACTCTAATGACTAGTACTGTCAGAAAGATGTTTATGGAGCCACTAGAAACTCAGCTATTCAGTTACGAACTCTAAGGGACATCTACATACCTTCTTCCTTTATGAACAGGTATGTTGAAGATAGTCGGCTTGTCTTTAGTCCATGGTTTTTTTTCCCCTATGTTACACTGCTTTGGTAGAAAGTGTGAACCCTTTAATCAACCCATTTTATGTAATTTAAGTGCCTTACAGAATTAGAAGTTACTGTAGAAGTTTCCTATTTTGTTCTAATCAAGGTAAACTTGTTCAGCTTAAGAAATCTGTTGAAGTGTAAGCTGGTAAGAGTGCAATTTTGTACACAGAACTAGTTCAACGTTGCTTCTGTCATGATCTGCTCTCTTTGTCTCCAAGTACCCGAGAGGCAGTGGGAATCAATGTGTGTGTGTGTGTGTGTGAGAGAGAGAGAGAGGGCTTGAACCTATTAGCCTGCTTCTACCTATCATTAGGGTAAAGCTCTGCTCCTGCTCAAAGTTTTTGCCCTTTAATCTTCCTTCAGTGGTTTGAGGCCTCTATGTGTGTGCAAGAGGTTACTCACTCCCCTCACCCCTGCCTGCTATTTTTGTTAGAGAGGTTTCAGCATTCTTCCATATGCATCTTAATTTAGTCTTGTGCATTTATTATAGCGTTGTGTGTGCATATGTGTGAAGTGCCGTCAAGTCACAGCCGGCTTATGGAAACTCAGTAGGGTTTTCAAGGCTAGAGACATTCAGAGGTGGTTTGCCATTGCCTTCCTCTGCATATTGATCCTGGTATTCCTTGGTGGTCTTCCATCCAAGTACTAACCAGGGCTGACCCTGCTTTGCTTCTGAGTTTCTCACTTGGGATTTCTCAGCAAAAAACCATACAGAAAACTCAGAATTTTAAAAAAAGCAACAGAGACAATAAAACCTCTTCAAATTCAAATCTCACACCACTGCCACTAATTGTTATGGTAGGAGGGGAAAAGTGGTGCCTTTCCTTGCTGGGAAACTCCCTTAGACCAAGGGTTCCCTGCAAAGTACCCTGATCACCCACCGCCATTATTGTAATGTATTCACATATATTATATCACAAGTATTCTCCAGTGTTTTTCAGGAAAAATCTTACAGAAGCTTGCCAACCCATGCGCTTGGCAAGTAGCAAATTGGAGTAATTAAACTCATTGATTAAAAGAATTTATTTTAGGCGAGGATTATGCAAAGAAGGTACATGGTCTTTAGAAATCCCCTCCCAGCTACATCCTTGTTAGGAGGTGTTGTTTACTGTTGTTTTCCTCATAGTACTGCCTGGTGTCTCCACTTATTCCTTGTGCACATGAAGCAGAGAGGTTGTAGGAACAGAGTGAATGCTCAAGTGAGTTTCACTTGCTAGTTCAAAGTAAGGTTTACCACAGGGGCAGCCCTATTCACTGGGAATGCTCTCCTAATGTAGCTAGGTAGCTTGCATTTCTGCAAGGTGGTCGTAAGTCTTCTTTGCATAGGTCTAGACTTTTTCAAGAGGGTAGCTGTGTTGTCTGCAGTAGAAGGACTAGATTCAAGTCCAGCAGCACTTAGAGAAAATCTTGTTGGTCTCTAACGGTGTATTCCTACGGAGGGCTACTCCAGTCTAAGCCCATTCATTTCAATGGGCTTAGACTGGAGTAACTCTCCTTAGGAATGCACTGTAAGTTGCTACAGAACTTGAATCTGGCTAGACTTTTGTAACTGAGGCGATATGTTTTATTTCATTACTATAAAAATACAAACATAGAATACATAACACAAACACAGACAATACAGTACATTCACAAAATCTAAAATATACAAAAATGAGCTTTAACTGGGAGAACATATACAGTTTTGTTTCCCTATGGTATGCTATTATGACTTTATAACATTGAATTTACTGCTTTTTATTCACTCTCATGGTATACGTACTTTAAACTTACATAATAAAACTGACCGTTATTGAATCATTCTAACTGCCTTATAATCTTATGTGAACTTGTTTATATTCACTAGATTCTATTATGTATATTTTCTGTATAGCATTATAACTAAACATTTTCATTTCTAGTTATACATAATTTACGAGACATATGCATAACATAATTTTCATTTTTGTTAACTCTTCGCTGGATCTTTTATTCACATAATTGGTCAGCTTGGTCATCACTGCATACTCTGCTAATTTGTCTTTCTAATCATCTATGTCTGGACAATCTTCTAACTTCCACTTTGTGGCAATCACCGCTCTTGCAGGCATGATTGTGTATCTAAACAATTCGTCCATGGACTTCACTATTGCTGATGGTAAAATTCCTAACACAGTTTTAGGATCCATTGAAAATTTGACAATGCTAGCTGCTCTTTTGTGCAGGAGGAGAAATATACTATTATCTAGAAAAAAATAGCCTAAAATATAAAACCGTGAGAATAAGGTCGTGTTCCTTCACTTTCCAGTTTTGTACTCTCAAATCAGTGAGAAACACTTTGAAAAGATGCACTAAGCAGTTCTATGGGGAATATTTCTTAAATTTCATAGGCCCATGATGACTGAGCTGCTGGAATTGCTCTGTATAACACCAATATGCTGTATGGGTATTAAGAATTGATTTCAGCGATCATTATGATATCTGCCTATCAGTGGTGTTTCTCCATGTTCCTATCAGCATTCCTGTAGGCCAGAGCCCTCTTGTCCTGTAGTCCTGTGTCGTGAAACTTCTTTAGAACAAGTCACTTGTTGGTCCATATAGCTTAGTCAAGCCTATTTTTACTGTCACTGTCTCCCTGGGGTCTGAAGCAGAGCAGTTGTTCCTGACATCTGCTATTTAAGATCCTTTAGCTGGAGATGCAAGTGACTGAACCTGGGACCTTCTTCATGCAAAGCATTAGTTTCCTTCATTCTTTACATTTATACCTCACCTTCCCTGTGAGGAGAGCTTTATGGTGCTATATAGGGATAGAGCTATCACATTTGTTGTTCTTGTGGTCGGTTAGTCCTGAGAGCGAGAGTCACTGGCCACTGGCCCAAGGTGGGGATTCAAATGCAGATCTTCTTAGTCCAAGCCTAACCCTTCAAACAGTACAGCCATGGTTTCAGAACTTTTCTGAATGCAGCTTACTAAAGTTAGTGAAAACCCCCAGCTTTGGAATTAGACATTTGTTCATGTAGGTTCAATTCAGAGTATTCCACACCTTCCTTTGAGGTTTGACTACCCTTTCTTGCTGCTTGGTTCATATTCTTGGTTCTTTGGGCCCTTTTCTTGCTAAATCCAATAATTCTATTTTTGGCAGACGTTTATTTTCTTATGAGGTGATGAGATTTCTCAGTTGGAATTACGGTGGCTGACGGTAGATGGTAAAAGCAAAGTTTCTAGCATTCTGAAGTCTCAATTTTAAATTTATTGCAGCATTGAAGCCGCGGTGGCTACTTTTGCCCAAGCCAGGCCACCTGGTATCTATAAAGGTGATTATTTGAAAGAGCTATTCCGGCGTTATGGTGATGTAGAGGATGCCCCAGCACCACCTCCATTGCCAGAGTGGTGCTTTGACGAAGATAACGAAGAAGAAGAAGATGACAATTGCAAACCAGAAACCCAAGAATCGGAAGCTGGGTCATCGAGTTCCTTTTCTGGCAAAAGAAAAAAAGAACTCTTGAAGCTGGTAATGTCCAGAAATTAAATTATTTTGTTCTTTGTTTAATTATGAATTACTCTGTCCCTGTTAATAATTTTATGGTGTTTTGTTCCTAGTACATCTGCTTAGAGTTGCACAGACTTAGAAACCCCTTTTCATTATCTTTGCTGTATTGTGATCACAGAGTTGCTGCTGCTTATGGGAAATTTATAGATGGAAGGATTCTGCACAGTGTGTGAATTGCACATTTCTTCCCTTTCCCTTTTGCACTTAGCTTGGTTTCCCACCATAGCCTCTGATCGGAATTAACCACAAACTGGCTTTCCTATGAAAGGTGACTTTTATTATTGAACCATCTGCAAACCTGTAATTAAAAATCCCCACCTGTGATCTATGGCTCATAGTCAAGGTACAATGGAGAATTCTGTCAGATGTTTCTTAGATGACAAATTAGAGTTTGCCAGTAGCCGAATAGAGAAGCATGCAGTCTATATATGATCGAACTCAAGAAATACAGGCCTACAAGTGGAAATAATAGGTGTGCTGGAAAATAAAAGCAGCCATTCATCTTTATGGGAAGGGTTGTCACAATAAATTAATATTGCTGGTAAGCTTTTAGCTTTAAAAGGTTGGCTGAGTAGTCATTTAATGAAAGCATTTTATAACTTAATGCTTCACGTAATTGACGTTCGCTTCACCTATGTCCGTGTGACAGCTATATGGAGCAGTTCCACCACTGCTGGTTTCTTTAACATTCAGGCATGATGGGTGACTTCGGTTCAGTGCACTGTTGCACTTCACTGGCCCTTGAGATTCTTGACTCAAGATAATAAAATTGCAGCAACTTCACTGGAAGCTGCTGACTTTTGGAAGAACAAAATATTGATTTGAAAAAGCAGTGTAGGTGTTAATTGACAAACAAATTAGACTTCAGAACCCTTTTTTTCAGTTTTGTGTTTGTGATCGTGTAAGTAAAAATGTTAGTCAAATGTGAAAATCTCATAAGGCAGTGCTGAAGCTTGCTTATGCACAGTGAAGCTGCATGCTAGGTTTGCAGATGTAGAGATAAGAAAATGGTGTAGGTTTTAGAGTGTACAACATGAATAATTTTGAGTGAAAGAGCGGTTTTATTTCTGAAATGCTTTGTTGTAAAGAGTTTCAGAAGGTAGGGCTAGCAAAATAATCAGTACACATTTATAATCTCAAAAAGGTCACATGAAACATGATGTGGTTCCTGAACAGTTTGAGAAAGAGAATCAATTGTACATGGTGAGGACGGCATCAGGATGCTTTTCCAAGATGGATGTACTGCGATATATGCGTAGAGGAAAACAAACTGGAAGTCTGCAGGCTCTTGTGAGATGCTTGGATATATATCGCTCAGTGGTAGCTGCTTGGAGCAGGATGAGTAATTACGACTGGATTAATTAACATAAAGCCAGTCATACTTTCCTTCACTCCCACTGTCTCCAGATTCAAAAGCTCAGATTAAATCGCATTCTGGACAGATTCCTAAGAGTTTTGCTTGCATGCGAAAAAGCTTCCAATAGAACTAATATGGTTTAGTGATTAGCGTGTTGGGTTAAGAATGAGGAGATCTGGATTTATGCAGCCATGAAGCTCATGGGGTGGCCTTAAGTAAGTCTCTCTCGAATTCAATTACCTCACAGTCATTGTGAGGAGAAAATTAAATGCTCTGCATATATGCCACCCTGAGCTCCATGGAGAAAGTGCATGAGATAAATGGGATAAATAAAATAAAACTAGAAATGTTGTAGTTGATTCTGCTCCTTAGCAGTTGACTAGCTGAAGTATTATTATATCTAAATATGAAGTTGATTAAGGTTGTTGGATAGAAATATAGGGTTGGATCCACTGGAGCTTCTGCTTATGAGGCATGATTTTCTCACTTCCTGCCCCTCACTACAGCCCCAAATGCTCCTCAGAGTGCTGTCCTTGTCTCCCAGGAGCAGCATTTTGAGGGACATTTTGGGCCGCAGTGATATGGGGAAGGCATGCTCTGTGGGTAGGAGTTCTGGTGGATTCAGCGCCAAGGTTTTCCCCACTAAACGTCACAATAGTTTACTTTCATGGCAATCTGCCTAAATATTGGCATGCATCATTGTTTCATTTGCAATCTTCCATCACTAATGGTGAAACAAGTTGCCTAAAATCTTAATTTTTTATCTTTTATTTGGTTGATTGTTATAGTCCCAATGCTGGACCGCAGCAGACATTAAAGAATCTTTTCTGTAGGAAGCTAATTCTGAAAAACTGCTGCCATCCATAATAAAACCCATATTCTGTGGTTACATAAATGTCAAAATGGTCATTTTTTTTTATGCAGGTACCTTTTACATTGCAACATCTGAACAAAGAGGATTTGAGATGAAAGAGTTGTGTTTATTCAGATTGAATGTATAGAATCCTTCCTCCTACCTTTTTATTTGGTTTATTGGTCCATTAATTCACAGTCACCAATGCTTCTTTGCCTGTCCATTCCCTTCCTTTCAGTAACACAGTTCTTTGACACATATCCACAAGTGTTTTTCAGCAGAAGCTCTGGGAGCTGTATGCACATAGGCCTATATGTACTTAAAGCTGTTCTCGCTCTGAGACAGAGGGTATCTTAAAAGTTGGGTGATTCCTATCGGTTGCCCAGTGAGGCAGGATCTGATTTCTTCTTCCTGTCTCCTTGGCTGGAATTGCCTCAGTTCCAGTTTTCTTCCTGCTTCAAAGGCAGAAGCAGCTCTCTGTAGTAGCCACCTAAATTGGAAACGATCCTACCTTCCAATCCTTAATTCAAACCTCTTCTTAATTTCCTAACAACCTTCTATCTATACCTGATCTTTTTATTCCCATATGTATTTTCTCCTCGGTGTACCCCCTTTTGTCCTCTCTCTATCTCTACACTCCTCCCATCAACGGTGAAGAGAGATGAAATGGCTGCCGGAGCTGAGGGAATGGATGACTATGTGACGGAGGTAGACCATGTAGCAGGTCTCTTATCCTCCAAACACGATCTCAGGGGTATGCCCTCTGGTAGGTGCTATCGAGGCCCTGAAGAGGCTCAGCGGCAAGAGAAAGTGGCTGTCACTGGAAAGCGCAAGAGTCACGAACCGCCACAAGAAAAAGTTGCGAAAATACTGCGGGGCCCAGTGGTGGACTCATCACCAGCCCGACCTCAGCCAGGGGAGAGCGAAACGCTATGTTCTTTACAAAATTTCTGACCAGCACGGCCAACAGCAGGAGAGTCATTGGCTGGGAACGTGGTCGCCCTCTCCCCCTATGGGTTTGTGGGTACCTCTCAATCAGCTTGTTCAGATATCGGCTTTGTTAGAGGAGATTCTGGCCCTCAGGGAGGAATTGCATTCTCTGCAAGCGCCCTCTATTGCTTCCTCCAGAGATTCCTCCCCTGTACATACTTATTGACTTAAGGAAACTGAAAGAAGGCCCCTTTCCCCCCCTCATGAGAATGGTCAGTCTTGGTTACAAACTTGATAAGATCTTAGTTGAGATGCACAATAAAAAGAAAGCTATTCTCAAGTGTGTCAGCAAAGAAGGAAAGAAAATTTCTTCCCTCTGTACCTATCATTCCTTATCACGATCTAGACATGACCAGAGACGTGGCTCCTGGAATAGTGGAAGGGGCTCCTTTTGCAGAGGGGTGCTTGGCCGATCTGTATACTACCAGTCCTCTAGGGCAGGTAAATCAGACAAGTTTGCAAAGAAGAACAAGCAGTGACGCCCAGACGTCACAAGTGTGTGTGTGTGTGGGGAAGGCAGACTCCAACATTTTGCCTCCTAGTGGACCCTATCTCAACCAGACCATTGGGTCCATCAAGTCATCCTATCCGGATACTGAGTAGATTTGTAAACCTTCCAGCGCACCGGTTTGTGCAATCTCCAACTTCCAAGAAACCGGAAAAACATGTGAGGACCCTGGCAGCCATAGAACATCTGCAGCAGATAAGAGCTATAGAGCTGGTAGCTCCAAAAGAAAGATTCTCAGGTGTATGTGCTGTGTTTTTCATGGTTCCAAAAAAGAACAGAGATTGGAGGGTCATACTGGACTTAAAATACATGAACAGGTTTTATAGGGCACAAGTGCTTTCAGATGGAAACCCTGGGATCCATAGTGGAAGCTCTCAGGCAGGGATCGTTCGTGACATCGATTAATCTTATGGAACTTTCAAGATGCCCTTTGCCTCAGAGTGAGAAAGAACCTTGTTTACTTACCATGAAGGTTCCTTCTGCTTTGAGGCAAGGAGGGCATCTTACCCACCCTGGGCGAAGAAAGAATAATAAGTGGAGTGATGACAGGAAGAAACCTTAATAGAAGAGTAGATCAAGACTAGTTGATATGAGGATTCATTCTAGTCACCAGATGTGAGGACATTTCTCCCTGTTCTTGTTTCTTCCTTGTTCTTGTTTTTCAAATAAAGTTTACATGTTTTTTCACTGTTATTACTTATATCTACAGTTCTATAGTTAAGGTTAGTTATTGTAAGGTCCTTGATGATGCTGAGTTAGCTTGGATAGTCATGAAACTGAGGCAATTCCAGCCAAGGGGACAGGAAGAGGAAATCAGGTCCTGCCTTCCTGGGCAACCGATAGGAATCACCCAGCTTTCAAGATGCTCTCCTTGCCTCAGACAGAAGGAACCTTCACAGTAAGTGAACAAGGTTCGCTTACTCCATTTAGTTGAATGGGATAGTGCTGAATCGAGGGTCTAACTGCATGTTAAAACACACAATTGTTCAGATTTAATTGTACCACTTTGTAAAATATAAAATTATATTGCTGTGAGTGTGGTGAACAAAACTTGTAAGATAAACTAACTCCGTATAATTTAAAGTGCAAAATTAAACTCTCCTTGTTGAAATCTACATATTCCATAGATTTTCCTACTATTGCACATGGTATTCTAATACCATATTTGTATATTTATTTTTAGGGCGCAGTATTCTTGGAAGGAATCTCAGTTAAACATGTGACTCAAGTGACGTCTCAGCCAAAGCTTGGAGAAATACAGCGCAAATGCCAGCAATTTGCTGGATGGAAAGGGTATGGGCTTTTTAAAAAGAAAATGTAGTTTGCTATATTGTAGAAATGCTGCCCTGTTTCTTGTATATATAATAAAAAGCTAACAACTGAATTATCAAAATTGCTGGCTTATTTGGATGAGATGTCACACATGTTCCTTGCAAGGAATGTTCAAAGGAGAAGGGAGGATAAATGATCTGGAAATTCTGCCCCAATCCATATTTAGTTTTTAAAAATTTGTGAACTAATATTATATTATATACTATTATAGCTAGGGTGTTCTTTGAATGTGCAAAACCCCTGACCTTTTCTGTGGCTTCACTGCCAGGCACTTGACCATTGAGTTTGCTGCTAGAAAGATTGATGATTAAGTATTTGAAATAGGGTAGAAGTTATTTAATTTAGTTAAAACAATACTGCCTTTCTATCCAACTCAGGATCCCCAAGGCAGTGAACATCATCATATAAATAAATAAGTAAATATGTACACATTCTTAAACAGATAAACATGTACAGGGAGGAGGGCTAATAAAAGTTAGTGAGGGAATGCTAAACAAACAAAGTCTTCACCCACTGGGTGAAGACGATAGAGGGAGGCAGACGGATCTCCCTGGGCTTCAGGTTTCAGCACCATGACCAAGAACGTTCTTTCTTGGGTTGCCATCTATCTAGCATCAGTTTGGGGAGTACCCAAAGCAGGGCCTCTGAAGATGACAGGAGTGGTCAGGTAGGTTCATACGGTAGTAGGTGTTCCTTAAGGTATACTGGCCCCAAGCTGTATAGGGCTTTAAAGGCCAATATCAGCACCTTGTATTAGATCTAGATGTTAACCAGGAGCTGGTGTAGATAGAACAAAATTGGAGTGATAAGGTTGCTATGATCATCTCCAGTCAACGTTCTGGCTGCAGCATTCTGTATGAACTATAGCATCTGGACAGTCTTCAAGGGCAGCCCCACATAGAGCATGTTGCAGTAACCTAATCTTGATGTTAACCAATAGGAGGCCCAGATTCAGCAGCACCCTTAAGATACAAACGTGCTCTTTAGGGGGAGTGCAACTTCATCCAGAACATGAGTCATCCCAGCTCCTGGGTCAAACCAATCCTCCCCATCAGTAGCACCTCGGTATTGTCAGGACTAAGTTAACCCCCATCCATCCCAGAATTGCCTCCAGCACCTGTTTATAGTTTCCATTGCCTCCCTGGCACTTGTGATATAGGGCTCAGTGTCATCCACCTATTGGTGGCAGCTCAGCCCAAATCTCCAGAATAACTCTCCCAGCAGCTTCATGTAGATGTAAAAAAAACATGGATCCTTGTGGTACCCTTTAAGCCAGAGGCCAAGTGGCTAAGTAGCAGTCCTCTAGCAACACATTTTGGAGCCAACCTTAGCCAAGGGGCTAAGTAGCAGTCCTCTATCACCACATTTGGGAGCCAACCTTTGAGGTAGGATTGAAACCACCTCTAGATGGTGCCTCCCAATGGCAGTCCCAAAGGTCATTTTCTTTAATGGAACCACCCCATTCTGCAGAATATGCCCCAACGATTCTCCGAGGGGCCTTCCGCCAACTTGTGGCTTTTGCTTCAACTGAGGAGGGTTCTTTAGGCACCAACAGAGGATGGGTTCAAACTCTGTTCAGTGGAATGGGAAGATATGGGTAGGTTGTAAATGCTGTACCTTTCATGATTAATAACTGGGATCTTGAGAATAGTTAAAATAAGTTTCTAGAGCAGAGATCCCCAAACTTTTTTGAAACTGTGGACACCTTTGGAAATCTGATACAGGGTGGTGGGCACAACCACAAAACGGCCACCACAGGAGGCAGAGCTGCTCATACAGAGGAAGCCCCAGTGCACGAGTGGACAAGAGTAATTTAAGAAAATACACTGGGAAAGAGAGGTTTGAGAGCGTAAAGTCAACACTGTGGTAGCATCTGCCAGTATTCAGGTGCTGTTATTGTAATCTGCACCACAAATTGGAACTCCAGTGGCCAATCAAACTTCTGCTGGGCAAGAGCCCCCTACACTTTCTGAAAACACTTGGCCGGCACCAGGAAAGGTGTCAGGGGGCACTATGGTGCCCATAGGCATCAAGTTAAGGACCCCTGTTCTAGAGCATATTTCATTCATTGTTTCTGAACTTAGTTTGAAGGTCTGCAAAGGCCTTTCAGATGCATATAGGCTTGTATTGAGAAGGTTAGTTTCCAGTTACCATAAAAAATTTCTTGGAAGGCTCTCAGTTAGTGCTGCTTCAGTTCTGGATACCAGAAACTGTAGTCCCAAAGCAATAGCGTGTCTAAAATTTTGGATAATATTTTGCCTATTAAAAGAAATGAGATGAGAACATTGCCTTGAACCTGAGAGGAAAATTACAGGTTTATTGAGACAATGGTCAGTGAATCTCTCCATCCGGGTTTCCCTTATTCTAAACAAACCCTGGTCTCGGAATGATCATTAGACGTAACACTTTGAATTTTGTAGTTCCTGATATAAAGTAATTGTAAACACTGCTGGAAAGTTTACAGTGTGCCAAACTTTTTCTTTCACTGGAGAAGCTATTAGGATTTCTCCCCCCAAAAACCCAAACTGCATGTAATTCAGTCAGAAAATAATTGGTACATTAAGAAGGTTACGAAAACTGCCTTTGGTCAAAAAAACTACTTCCCTTTTTTGGATAATTCCCACTTAGTAGAAAAGCTGATTTGTAAGAATGACGTTGCAGGGGGGTGATCCAAGTTAACAGGGGCCCAGAAATGAATAAAGCCTTTACCCGTTTTCCCTTTTAGAACTGGATTTCCTGGAGCTCAGCCTGTTTCTATGGATGAGCAGAATATTAAATTTTTAGAGCAGAAGCCATACAAAGTAAGCTGGAAAGCAGATGGAACACGGTAAGTTGAAGTTCTCTTTATCACCTTGATCATTATGAAGTAACTGAACATGTCTTTTCATAACTTTTCATATGATTTGTCTTGTTTTTACATGCTTTTAGAAGTGCTTATAGTTTAAACCAGAAAACATCATTTTGCTAATGCCTTTAAATGAAAAGCTTGGTTTTTAAAACAAGTAGAGCACAGATTTGCCTACATATTCTTTCATATATACATTTCCCCTTTTGGTTATTTTTCCTTTTTCTTTTTTTGCCATCAAGTCACATCTGACTTATGGCGGCCTCTGGTGGGGTTTTGAAGGCAAGAGATGTTTGGAGGTGGCTTGCCATTGCCTGCTTCCACTTCACGATCCTGATATTCATTGGAGGTCTCCCATCCAAATACTAGCCAAAGTCAGGGCTGAGAGTGTGTGACTGGCCCAAGGTCACCCAGCAATCTTCCATGGCATGAGTGGGAATTTGAACCTGGGTTTCCCAGGTCCTAGTCTGACACAGCCGTTACGCCACAGCCAGTGTGGTGTAGTGGTTAAGAGGGTGGCTTGGAGCGGTGGAATCTGATCTGGAGAACCAGGTTTGATTCCCCACTCCTCCACGTGAGTGGCAGAGGCTGATCTGGTGAACTGGATTTTTGTTTCCCCACTCCTCCGCATGAAGCCAGCTGGGTGACCTTGGGCTAGTCACAGCTCTGTTAAGAGTTCTCTCAGCCTCACCTACCTCACAGGGTGTCTGTTGTGGGGAAGGGAAGGTGATTGTAAGCCGATTTGATTCTTCCTTAAGTGGTAGAGAAAGTCTACATATAAAAACCAATTCTTCTTCTTATCCCATGTTAATTTCTTGTCTTTTTCCTTTGTACACACATGGCACAGCACTGATTTATGTACTCCTCTTTTTTTCAGCTGTATATATTGTGTGCTAAGGAAAAACTGGTTATCTCCTTGTTTTCACTTGGTGCATTTCTGTATTCTGTATCCTTGTTGTAGGTTACCATCAGATCTGAGTAGCCAAAGCTTGCAGTTGTGGTCAGTGAGAATTGCTTTCTAGAATGGGCTTTGTAGGTACATTCTCATTAATAACTCTCTTTTTAGAAAGATATACAGACTTGTGTTGGCATCTAGAAATCTGGACTTTAATATAAAATCTACTAGCTCTATTACAGTACAAATACTATCAGTATTAGATTTTTTTGAGCATGCTTAAACCCAAGGAAGGATTAGGCTTTCTGGTTCTCGCAGTATGATTTTATGTCCATTCGGTAATTTGCATCACACAGTATTCAGTGACGGTTCTCAGAAAGCTTGCTACAAATTTAAGTTTTTTTCACTATCCCCAAATAATGCACATATGTTTTGTAATTATGCATCTTTTTAAACTGGATATTAGTGATCCAGATAGCAGTTGTTTAATTCCTAAGAAGTGAGGTTCTGGTTCCATTTATATCTGAAAAACCAGGATACACCATGCTGTGAAGCTGTGAAAGAATGCTGACCATATAGCCATGCAAGAGATACCCAGGGATCACACTAGAATGTAGTAAGAGGCAGCTGGGGGTCTTGCTGCTTCCAGCTTTCTCCAAAGCTTAGGGCGGTGTTAGGAATAAGAGCTTTGGAACCTGGAGTAAGAGTAGGATCTTGTGACTTGAACTTGTGTTGGGTTTCAGAGGCACTTTGAAGCAATGAGAGGCCTTGTTGTTTCTTTCGAAACTCACGGCACAACTAGATGTCACGGTGTCCCTGGGTTGAACTAACAGAAGAAATTTTAAAAAGCTGTGAGGGCTCAATCGTGACCGGGTCTGTAGTGCAGCAGTACAAGGCACTCTTGTTCCCCCCTCCCTATATCTTTTCAAGTGCCAACTCCAGCCCCCTGTGGCTTTTTCGGCACATCAAAAGGTGGAGGGAGGGGAAACCAGAGTGCCTGGTCCCTCTGCACTGTGGACCAAATCAGGATTGGGCCCTTGCAGCTTTTTAAAATCTCCTATTAGGCACTAAAATTACAGCAACATCCCTGTGTTCAGCCTGGAGACACATTCATGTGTGTTTGTGCCCTGAGTGTGACATCAGATAAAAGATTACTCCCTTTCCCAAGTCCTCACAGCATGCCGGAATACTCAGGAAAGGGTCTTTGATGACCACAGATATTGGCTCGTTTCCAAGGCGAGCCAAAATGTTTGATTGCCATCTCTAGATCAATTTCTTCCTTAGTGAGCAATGGCAAGATAATGCTTTATTGTAAAGTAACACCTCAAATTTTGAATTGAAATCTTAATTAAAACATAAGCAAGTTGAATCTATAGGAGTTGTGACTAGGGGTGCACCTGAGCTGAAAATATACCTGAAACATATGTTATTGGTATTTTTCGGGTATATTTTGGTCTCGCAAATGTATCTGGAATTTTTCAGGGAACTGAAAAAAAAGGTCCTGAAAAATCCCGGAAATATTCAGGATTTATTGGAAAGCTCGGGAGTCAGCATTTGCAAACGTCCGGGGACTGTTCTCCCCGCCCCCATTTTTTCATTTTGTTTTTGCATCTTGTGGGAGTTCTATGGGCTTGCCAGCTACTTCTGTCAGTTTCAAGTTTCTTTGTCAGAGATTCCCCCCCCCTTTTTTCAAGAGTTGCTTTGTATTCCCTTCTGGTTTCTTAGTGTTCCTCAATGCTTGGATTTGTTCTTCTGTGGATTCTCATTAGTTCTATTGATGTGACACCTCCACGGAGGCACTGGGTTCTGCTGGGCATTGTGTACATTGCCATTTGTCCTGCTGGGCTTGCAAAAGTGCATCCCCACCTTCAGTTTCCACTGTAGAGATTCTTTGGTTTGAAATTACTTTTGTTGAGCTTGCACCGCCACAGTGGCTCTGGTTCTGCTGGGCTTTTGCACATTGGCATTGGTTCTGGTGGGCTTGCAAAAGTACCCCCACTTGGAGTTTCCTCTGCAGAGATTCTCTGGTTTGATTTTGGTTCTGCTGGGCTTGGGCTTTTTTTTTTGCTTTTGGGAAAAAACAAATGGAAACTCCTCTCCCCTCCATGTTCCCTGATTGCTTGCCTTCCCCCAACTCTGGCTTATTCTCCACTGTTGTGGTTGGAGAGGAAGTGCCTTCCAGAGGGCTCCTTTCTCCCCTGTTATAACGTGTAGAAAGGCAGAAAAGAAGACCGCTGGAAGACACTTCCTTCCAGTTCCAAGTCTGAGGTGTGATGATGAGGCCAAATTTGAGCTGCAGTAGACATGGAGAACTTTCATACTTCTTGCTCTCTATTCAGTCTACACAATTGTAATGTTTATCTTGTGGCCAGAGCTCAGCAAAAGTCCTAAGACTTCCCAGAAGCCTGGTCTTAGGGCAGAATGAATTAACTAGCTGTTCACTTACCTTCAGCCTGTTACGCTGGAATCTCCCCAGCAACATTGGACATTCCTCATGTTTTATGGGATGTGGGCATGTTTCTTCTTAAGAGGTAAAGATTGTCCCCTGTGCAAGCACTGGGTCAAATTTTTAGAGAGGTATTGATATCACTGTGATCCCGCTCCCATGTTTTTAATAATGGGGGAATCTCCTGGTTTTGTAGAGATTGAAAAGAGTTACTTTTTGTGGCTGGTTCATAGTGAGTAGATTTCAGTTTGGCAAACATAACCAAAATTATTTTATCTTTACATAATGCTTATTAGAGACTTCAGTTGGGGAAAAAAACCACTGGAAAGATACAGGTTGGCAGGATAACAGCCATTTCATACAATTTATTCAGTATTCGTAATGAGACTTTGGATCACAATTTTAGATGAAATGCTTGATCCTATGTTTCTCATTCTGAGGAGGAGGGCATCTTACAACATTGGGTGATCCTGCTCATACCTCTTTGCTCTGGTTCTGGAAGCTAGTACTGCCCACTATGAATAGTGGGGGATTCTTTATAAGATACTGGAAGTCTTATCACTGACAGGAGTATGCATACTAAGAATGAAATAACTCATAGTTGAACACCAAGACATCCTAGTAGAATCTGAAAATGAAACACTTAACAGGGGGTCATGAAGTATACTCTGAAATGCCTAAGATACGTTTAAATCAGACATTTGGAATTTGGTCAAGATCTAGTCCAGGACACCCCCAGCTGCTAGAAAAGTCTGAAAATGAGACACTTGTACAATTTTCTGTCACAGTTGAGAACCTAAAAATGTTCTTATACTAGAGGCCAGCAACTGAACACAAAATCAACCACACCACACATAGGACAGAATGTTTGGCTGTGGGAATTTTGTCCCAACACTTCTATTACATTTTTACTCCAGCCTTCCTCCAAGGACCTCAGGATGACATTGTGCATGGAATTTTCATCCTCCATTTTAGATTCACAATGACCTTCTGAGAGTGACTGGACTAAGACCATCCAATGAGTTTAATGACTAGGTGAAGGTTTGAGCCTGGGCTTCTCCAGTCCTTGTCTAATAATTGTGTCACACTGCCTTTCTCACTTGGAATTGTTGTCGTGAGGAATTGGGGGGGGGGATATTATGCAACTCAGTTGGTAACATCAGAATAAAAATCTCAGAGAAGTATGGGTCTCCTTGTCCTTCTCATCATATATAGTGTCCAGCAACTGCCCTTTCTCTAGCCATTTCTTGGCCTCTCAAAATCTTTGGTTCAGGCTTTTGGGCCTAGTATGTTACAGAAGTCCTGTAACTCTAGGAAGAAGAGTTGGTTTTTATATGCCAACTTTCTTTACCTTTTAAGAAGAATCAAACCGGCGTACAATCTCCTTCCCTTCCTCTCCCCACAGCAGACACCTTGTGAGGTAGGTGGGGCTGAGAGAGTTCAGCGAAATGTGACTGGTCCAAGGTCACCCAGCTGGCTTCATGTGTAGGAGTGGGGAAACCAACCCGGTTCCCCAGGTTAGAGTTCATCGTTCTTAACCACTACACCATGCTCTCATGATGACTTGCAAACTCAGAGAGAGAGATAAGAGTGCGATGGACACAGGGGCAGATGAGATCATGGGAGCTTCAAGGCGAAGACCAAGAGGGAGTTCTGCTCTCAGATTCCATCTCATTAGAGCAGGGAACCCTGGGTTGGGGTGAGTGCTTGCTTGACTGTGGGCATGTACTAGCTGCAGAAGTACATAGCAACACACCTGATCGGTCAATCAGGATCAGGCCAGCTGTAGGCAGTCTGGCATAAAGGAAGATCAGTCATTCTGGTTTGTTGGGACTTCCATGGCTGGAACACCTGGTTTTGGACTTTGAAATTCTGTTTGGACTCTGTGTTCCAGTCTGTTCAGGTAACATCTGGGTTAGAGGACCAAAAAAACTTGGGTTAGTTATTCTAATTTTATTATTTTCTTCCCTGTTTTTGCGCTGCTCCTATATTTGTAACCTTTTGCACATTTCTTTTAATAAACTTTATTCTATTTATTATATTTCTATGGTGTTATTTGAGGGCTTTAATCTAAATCCAGCATCTTGGCCTATTTTGACTGTAGCTACTAAGCAGGGTCAGCCATGGTCAGTATTTGGATGGGAGACCTCCAAGGAATACCAGGGTCACGACGTAGTGGCAGGCAATGGCAAACCACCTTTCAATGTCTTTTTTCTTGAAAACCCCATGGAGGTCACCATAAGTCAGCTGTGACTTGATGGCAACCCCCTCAATCCCTGAAGTAATAGTTTTTGGAACTCAACTTGAAAGTGTTCTACCTTACAGGGCTGACTTCTTCATTAACACCCGGAGGGGCTAGACACCTGGTCCCTTGGTCTGTCAGCTGAAAGGTTAGCTAAAGGGGTTGGTGATGACTCATTACCCTGGGCGAGGTCTCTCAGTCTTGTATGTTTCGTTTTGCCCTGACCTGTCACTATCCCTTGACATATGGCAACTGTCTTAAAGTTGTGAAGAAGTTATTTCCTTTGCCACCTATATGTGCACATACAGTTTAATACATCTGTATGCATTTTCTTTTTTGGGGGCATAGAGTTTTGGGGAAATAAAATCCTAAAGTATCTTTCAAATGCCTGTATAACTTAGCTTTTGCCTCTAAATGTTCCATGAAATTCATTCAGTAATGACTTTTCCAGAATCATTGTTATTAACCTGCTGCTGTCTTTGAAATACTTTCTTGCTAATATATTCATGACAGAGAACTCCAGAAGGCAAACTTTTTTTTACTATTACAGAAATTATTCTTGTGGCCCTAATGCTGGATATAATATTATATGTTCGGAATAGCTGAGGGAAGTATGGTTTTACAAATGTACCTAATTTGGAAGGACTAGGTTATCGAAATTGAAATTGTATGAATAAGATAATTATCTCAGTATGGCGAGGCGGGTTCTATATTTGCTGCTGCTATTGGCTTTTGTAATGAAAAGTATAATTAGCCCAGGTGGTTAGTGGCTTGCTTCTCTCCCTAGATAACGTATCTCATTAATAACGTTTGTAGCAGATGTTTGTTCTAATGAGTAGAGTTGAGTGTTCAGACTGGAATAGTGCAGTGAAGGTAATGAGACACCCATATCTCGGAGAACAAAACCCAACGGAGAATATTAAAAAGGATTTCACTTGTCTCTGGAATAGATAGCAATAGTGAAAAGGCAATGGTTCGTTTTATGATTAGAGAATTTCAAACTGACCAAAAACTGTTAAGTGACTTGAATCTTTTAGGCCAGTGTGGATCATTTTGCTTTTGAGACACATTTGTAATTTCCTGAAATTATTGTAAGATAATTTTCCCGTAGTTTGAGGAAATTGTTTTCAAAAGCATTGTGCATAAATAGGCAGTTCTGGGAAATTGCTGTTGTATTTTAATAATTGTGCCTGGTAGTTATTCGGTGAAAAGCAAGTTTAGTAACTAGGATCCAAAAGCAAATGCAAGCTTAGCCTACTTTCTGTGCGACCACTTTTCATTTGAAACTTGCATTTGGCTTGTGATCTGTGAAGATAAAATTTTGATAACTTTGTATTTTTAATTTGTTGGTAAATCCTTTAATTCATAGTCATGTTTCTTGCATTTTGTCAAACACATAAAACTTTTACAGATTATTAAACACAGTGACTGAAGCAGCATTTGTCTCAAGTATAATGCTGGAATGCTGTAAGGCTAGCCATATTTGTTCAGCCTAGTTTAATAAGATGATTTCTGTGGTTCCGCTTGTTACTTCATCCCTTTGGGCTTGGTACCTATGTCTTTTTTCTAAAGTTAACAGGTTTTAAGTGTTAACGATAACATTTTTGCGATAAGGTTGTATTCACAATGTAATATGTAGCAGAGAGGAAGTAAAAAGGTAAAGGTCCCCTGGGCAAGCACCGAGTCATTCCTGACCCATGGGGTGACGTCACATCCCGACGTTTACTAGGCAGACTTTGTTTATGGGGTGGTTTGCCAGTGCCTTCCCCAGTCATCTTCCCTTTATTCCCAGCAAGCTGGGTACTCGGAAGGATGGAAGGCTGAGTCAACCTTGAGCCGGCTACCTGAAACCGACTTCAGTCAGGATCGAACTCAGGTTGCGAGCAGAGCTTGGACTGCAATACTGCAGCTTACCACTCTGCACCACGGGGCTCCTAGAGAGGAAGTAGGATGTGGTAAATCACATTTGAATTGCAAGAATATCAAGCAGTTTCCATCATCTCTAATTTTTTAAAACATTTTTATTATTTTAACAAACACATTAAAACATAAACTCAATATAACAGTATATATAAAGCTTACCATTCAAAATTGCAATTCTATTGCCAACCTCATTAAATTACATTGCTCTTTGTTTATGATGTACTATTCCATATCAGTTAGCACATTTATTGCTTGCTAATTACCTAATTTATCTAAATTTGATTCAGTTCTGTTCCAAATTTCTAGCAATATAATTAAAAAAAAAATTCTGTTTACCCCAAAATTCTGTGATCGGCCTATTATGTATAAAAAATTTCAATTTTGCCATAACTGTATTCTGTTAATTTGTTAGTCCATTAATCTGAATCTGGGTATTTCTCTGCTTTCCATCATCATCTCTAAATTTATTGATAGGAATATTTGGTTTGTGTCTAGCTTTTCTTGTAGGTCTGACTCACTGGCTTTCATGGTGCAGTCAATCAGTGCATTTGGCTGTTGACTAAAAGAATGATAGATGAAGCCTACTTCTAGGGATGCAGCAGCACCCCACCCTCTGGGAAAGTGCCCCATTACAGTGGCTGAGCACATGTACTGTATATGGACTATCTCATGTTCAATCTCTGGAATGTCCAGTTATAATTATTCTCCGCTTGCTATCCTTCCTTAGACATTTTGGCAACAGTTGTCAATGCCAATGACAAGTGAGGATAGAAATAAATAAAGATGAGGTGTTAATTCTGGAATATACATAGTTATCTAAAAATAATATGGGCACAATCTATCTAGAAACTTAAACATGTGCTTAACGCTCCTGTCAAACTCAGTAGGGGTTTGAAGTGCTTAATTTTAGTTGAATTGTGGCCACACTGTTTTACAATATTACAATGTTAATCTTGGTTTTCACCAAATTCTTATCTTAAAGGTTACTTGTTATATGACTGCAGGAATAAATAAATATTTTCTGTGCATTTTATAATAAATTAGTCTTTTAAAAGTTCATTTTAACTCATAAAATCAGTTCGACATTTATATATGTAGACATTTAGATTGTTTAGTAGTTTCAAATCAATCAAGTATGCTGTAAACACAAAGAGGCATCTGTATGAAGATGTGGTACAATTTAATATAACCAGCTACCAAAATAAAATATGTATAGATATAAGACTTAAGTTTTTTCCTTGGCAAAAGTTATTGTTAGAGCTATATCTTATGCACCAAAATGCACATTAAAATGGACTCTAAAAGTTTTATTAAGGGAAACTTGCTATACATTGTTTTGTAGAAACTATCATTCCTTAGATTATTTTTTTAAAAACAAAAATTTAACTTTCTTGGTGACAGTATAACCTGAATTGCATGTAGACTCAATATGCTTTTTCATGCAGTGTTCAGTTCAATATTCTGTTGTAATATTTCTAGAAATATTGGAGATATTGGTTTTTCATGGAAGAGCCCGAAACAACAAAATGCCTTTAAAAGAGGTGGGGATTTTCCAACAAGGTGATTTTGGGGGACCTTTTTTTTTTGTATGATAGAGCCAAACTCCTCCTTTTTTGTTTATAACAATTTTTTTGTTGCCATTAGTTTGAGGTGAACCTGTTTGAGCCAGATTACTTGGACTGCTTAAGTTGATCTTGTGTGATACATGATCCTAGGGTACAAGTATCAAATCATCAGAATTTACAAACAATACAGTAAGCTATTCGAATAAAAGCCACATTTGCTCAAAGGATTGCCACTTTGCCACCTAGACATACTCTACGTATTTCTGAGAGATGTAATTTAGCATCTGGTTGACTTGCAGCTTTTTATCTGATGTAAGGTTTCTGGAACATTTCAAAATATATACCTAGAGTAATGGAGGACTATTACACTAATGCACAGTTAGGTATTAATTTCCAACCTGTGTAATTAATGTAATAGTAAATATAGGCTTGGCTCCAGCAATGCGCAAGAGGAAACATGAATAGGTTTCATAAAGTTCTACTTGCACAAAATCTTGTGGAACACCTAGTGCTGTCACCCTTGTGTATTATTTTGTTTTTGCCATCATCTATGAACTATATGGTGACCCCGTAGGGTTTTCAAGGCAAGAGAATTTCTGAAGTGGTTTGCCATTGCCTGCCTCCACATCACGACCCTGGTATTCCTTGGATGTCTCCCATCCAAATACTAGCCAGAAAAGCAAGCTGTCTGAGAAAGGTTGAGAAGGTGCAGAGAAGGGAAGAAGGGGAACCTGGAGTAGGAGTTGTGGCATCGGGCAAAATAAGACAGCCAGACCTAGTCAGGCCTGGTGGAACTGACCCATGGCAGAGTTACAGCTCAGCCGCCCCCCCACCGTAAAGACTTAAAGGAGCAGAGTGGGTGGATGAAGGGAACTGTGCTTGTGTGAAAACCAGTTTGGACTTGGTTCATTACAATAAGGGGAACCTTAATGAGCATCCTTTAGTATGGGTTTCTACCTACCATAGAAGACATTTATGATGTTTTGCTGTCCCCTAGTGGGATCACAATAAAAGGCATTTTTGCAAATAAGGAAGAGTGGACAAGGGCTTCTTTCAGAATTTTTTTTACTGTGCTGGCAAACTGAATTGACCTTTTCTGTTACTTTGGAGTCTGCATTCTGCGACGGAAAGTTGAATTTCATTCACGGATTCTCTTTTCTCTTAAACATTGGGTTTACCATAAACCATCCAGATGTTGTAATAGATGGTTCACAGTTCATTTGCATATTTTGTAAGTGCTTATTTATAAGGAACAAGGCTTGACTAGCAAATAATTCCTGCTTTTCCGTCTCACATTAAGTGGTACATATGGCTTGGAATTTCGTGACATCAAGTCATTCCTATGTATTCAGCTTGTTACTATAAGATTTCCTTGAGGCAGATGAGACAGTCTGAAAATAGAATAACCACTATCATGATGTTCTAAGCAAGCTCATTTGATTATTGCAAAGATACAGTGCATTAAAATGCTAATTATCTTTTTAATGTTATGATTAATAATCTTGTCCTATTGCCTTGGAATACTCTAATTAAATCAAGATAAATGAGGTCCTTCTTGTATGTAATGTTAAAGATTTACAAGTGTCGATAGCTTTCGTATTGAATACTAAGCTTGGTAGCCAAGAAATGTACGGTTGCTATGTGTAGGCAGGCAATGGCAAACTACCTTTAAAATCTCTTGCCTTCAAAAACCTATGGGGCTGCCGTAAGTCGGCTTTGACTTTATGGCACTTTTCGCCACTGGATCCTGTCTATAAGAAGGAAGTAAGCAGAGCCAGAATGAAGGGTTCCTACTGATTTAAATTAGACCTTGTCAGTTTTTTTAAAAAAACATTAAGGCTTTTGGGGGGAAAGTGAGCAGAACACATTAACAAGACACTGTGACTATATATTACAAGCAGAAGAGTTATTCTGCCCAAATAATATATTCATAGTTCTGTGGTTTACGGTGTAATCATAAGCAGAGTTATATCTTTCTAAGTCCATTGCCTTCAATATACTTAGGGCATAACTCTGCCTTTGATTGCACTGACAGTTGCATTGGTAATTTGTTAAATAGTAGAGTGGGTACAGTGTGTTCACTATTCAGAGAAAACTTGTTTTACTAGTTGTCTTCTTTAAACCCCCCCCCCCGAAAAAACAGATCCTTTCTCCATAGCAGTTTGTAATGATAGTATTTAATTTCTGACCTTTAGCTGGTCTCAGGCACTCAGTAAAACAGTTCTGTTGAAAACATATAATAAACAGTAATTTGGAAAACTTGCTTACTCTTTTCATAAATCCCTAATATAAAAATACATGTAATTATTTAAACTTGAAGCTTTTTTACTAAAGATTTCCCCTTCTTATCAGTGCCATTAAAATGTGAAATTATGTGTATCCTGGCATTGATGGAAATACAAACCCTACACAGATCACATACACAGATAATCAATGCTTAGAGCAGGGGTGGGGAACCTTTTTCCTGCCAAGGGCCATTTGCACATTTATAACATTTTTCGGGGGCCATACCAGATGTAGATCTCCCGGTGGGGGGGGGGAGAGGCTAGGGTTGCCAGGTCTCCAGCCACCACCTGGAGGTTGGCAACCCCAGGGGAGGCCATGCAGAGAAGACCTGGAGGGCGCCCCCACTCCCCCAGTCCTCCCCCCTCCCAGGTGGGAGGGCAGCCAGCGGTGGGCCCGAGCAAACGAGGCACCAGGGGGGCGCAGCCCACGGTCGATCGGCAAGGGAAGAAGGAAGGAAAACGGAGAAAGAGGAAAAGGGAGGGAGAAAGAAATGGAAAGAGGGGGAGAAAGAAAAGGACGGAGGGAGACAGACAAAGAAAGAGACAGAGAAAGAGGGAGAGAGAAAAGCCTTCCCCCCCCACACACACACACCCGCCGGCCCCACACGACCTGGCCCCAGTGCCTCCCCCCCCCGAGTCCACAAAAGGCCCCCCGAAGCCCAATCGGCTCCTGCGCTCATGCTCTGCCGCCGGGAGCCGCGGGCCTCTTCCCCCCCTCTCGCTGCTCAACAGCCGACAGGCAGCGAGAGTGGCTTACAGTGTGCCCCAGCGTTCCTGCACGCTGCGGCTATAGGGGGCAGGACAAAGGGGAAGGAAGGATGCCAAGGGGCAAGACTAACTGGGCGATCCTGCAATTACAAGCAGAAAATACCTCCAGACTAACAAAGACAACATTCAACAATAGCCTTACAGATTAGCTTTGGATTACACACATTAACAGATCACTTCAGGATACAATGGTTCCATATTAACATACCATACCCTCATTAGCACATTATCTTGATACTTACAGGACAATGATTAGCACATTACTTTTGCAGGACAGTACTCAGCTCAAACCCAACCCCTTTCTGACTATATATTACTCTTCCTACACACTTGACACTGAGAGACACTGTCCTTCAGTGTTACTACTCTGAAGATGCCTGCCACAGTTGCTGGCGAAACGTCAGGAAAGAAAATTCCAAGACCACGGTTACACAGCCCGGATAACCTACAAGAACCAATGAACTCTGACCGTGAAAGCCTTCGACAGAAAATATATTGCTCATTGTACTAACTTAATATTCCAAAGCTGACATTGGAAAGGAATTGGTTGGTATTTACAATTATGCAATGAGGCCAATTCGTAGGTAAGGAAAGGCTTTGCTCAACACATGCTTTCTACTTGAAAGCACGCTGCTTGGTAGCTCCATGTAGAAATATTTATTTATTTTCAACCTAAATACAAGCAGATCATGGAATCAGTGCTGCTGATGTAGTTTTGTTGTGCTGCTTACATTGGTATCCTACTGAGAGAAGATTGGTTTACTCTAGAAACTATACACACACACACACACACACACACACTGTAAATATAATTTATTTAAAGGTTAAAAAGGTTAAAAATATTCTAAAAACATTAAAATAGCACAATGGCATATCCTAAGGTTGACATCTGTAACCACAACCAAACGCGTTTCGGCCTATTGGGCCTTCATCAGTGGTTAATTAAAACCCATGTTAACCTGCACACATTTACAGAAATAAATAAATACATACATACATATACAAACAGTTCAAACCCAACCAGGTATGTGTATAGGTTGTCTGAAAAGACCGAATAATAATGGGTTAGTTTCTAACTATTTAAGAGCCCATTATATAAGTCTTGAAAGAGATGTTTGAAAAATACTTACAGAATCTATTACCAATTACTCAAACATCTGATCGGATTGGTTCTAGTTGTAATACTGTAAAACATGATTAAACCAGTTGGAAACCTCCGTTCATTAATCTAACTTGAATAATTACTTTACTATGTATATTAAATATACCAATGTATAAACACATACCTGGTTAGTATATGTCTCTCGTATACTATGTGTGCAGGTATCAACCTAGTAGAGCAGTCAAACTGGTGATCCTATCCCACTTAAATAGTGTTAAAAGGTAAAAAGGCACATGTGCTGAGTCATAGGGCTTGCATCACCCTCTCCAGACCGAATGAGAAAGAGGCTTGCAGTTCCTGACCAGCTGTGGTTTTTAAAAGGTGTTCCTCAGTTGCTGTCAGGCTCCAAGAGAAAGTAGAAGCCACAGGGCCTAAAACCAAAGAAAAGATCTGAGTTGTAGAATGTACTGGAGATGTCTTATTGTAGATATTGTATTGTCTTGGCTGACAGCCTCCCTTACTCTGTGGGACCTCAGGAATAGAAATGCTGGAGATGGGTCTTAAGAGCACCTTCTAACCCTTAAATACCACATCATTGATATGTAAGACTGCTGAAAAGTCTGCAAAAATAGATGCTGTCCAGTTTCTTCTGTTACAAAAAGATGGTCAGTCTTGAATACCCAAATTTTGCCGCTGTCCGAAATTGGATTGGCAGGAGCCTGAGAATCTAAGGTCATTTGTGAGTCCCTGGTGCTGTCAGGCAACTGTATGATTTAGCCCCCAGGTGAAAGATTGGCTGTGGGGTAGTATTGCCTTTGGGGTTGGAAAATAGCATCCAAAGATACTTCCTTGAGCAGCAGCTGAACAATCGCATAATTAATCTATCATCTAGACCTTTTGAAGAGCAGTCTTAGCTGTCTGCAGTACATTAATCAGCGCTGATAGTTAGTGCTGTCCTTATGTTCAAGTGCACACAGTCTACTACACCCAAAGTTCAAACTGTCAAACAAATTGTAACCATTTCAAGCAAAGCTATTGCTTCTCTTGTCCATTAGTAGTTATAGCAGAAGGGATTTAACCAAGAGGGCCAGGATTTATCATGACACTGCCCACATGAAGCATTTTAATGGACAGCATTTTGCAGACAGAATTATCAGGAACAAACAAAACTTTTGTCCTTATTCACAAACATACCACAGTTTTTGAGAAATAAATTGAGACACCAAACTTCAAGTGTCATTTGAGCAGTGCTGACTGTCTTGTTTCATTAGTGCTGACGTTTGTGTGTATACTTAATACGAAGACATATAGTTCTTAAAACAATATAACTGATGTTGGATGGGGAGCTTAATATTTTTTGGATTTTTCTGATACAGCTTTAAACCCCACTTCCTCCACAAGCACTAGCTCAGATTACTTTGTCTGGTATCAGACATGCTCACTCCTTTCTGTGTTGAGTAGAGAATTTGAGAAGAAGAATTTGAAGATGTAGTTTGGCAGTGAGTTTCAGAGCCAAACAGCATGAAACAAAACCAGAACACCAGATATATGATATAATTAAGTGGCTTTGGGGCCCCAATATGAAATGGGTGGCTTTATTCCCCAGTACAGGGGAAAATACCAGTTCCAGTGCAAATGAGTGCCTGTATGCAAATATGCATTTAGGCATAAGCTAATTATACCTTTGGACGCCATTAAATAATGAACTACGTATAGGGTAACAACCTTGTCTTTACCAGAAGGTATATTAAAGGATAATCGTGTGAACATACTGAAAAATGGGAGATCAATGGAGAAACAAAAGAAGATCTTATAGAAGAGTATAAATCACAACCAAATAAAAAATGGGTAAACGTTTCTGCCTTTGCCTTTTCACACGGGCAGACTCTGTTCAATTGGTCTCTGTTCAGTTCACATGAACTGACAGTCAATTGGACTGTCTGAGAATCTGCCAAATAATTCACTGAGGGGTAAGGGAAAAATACACGTTCCAATATTGCCTCTCTTCTCCTCTACAGAACTTAAGGAAACTGGGGAGGGGACTATTTTTGATCAGAAAAATGTTTTGTGAGTGGGGATTAGCCCCCCGCCCCATGCAGAGCACTGCAGCCCAATCCCTACCCCCTTCCTGCTAAGAGTCAACCAGTTATATATAATTTGGCCCTCAGTGAGGGAACACAAACTTGGAACTTGTTTGATTAAACATTTTGATTCTGCCTATCAATTTAAAACACATCAAAGCAACTTACAGCATATTATAAGATGACAGAGCAGAATTGAAAGATGACAATCTTTCACAGTAAAACTTCAGCAGCCAAAAAAATAATTAGTAATGTTAAAAACAGAGAAAAGTGAGGCCAGAGATCCAGTGTCCCCCCCCCCCTTGAGTTACGCCGAAGGCTGCTTCCAGAGCAGACTGTTGGGGCTGCAGTGAGGAGGGTGTGTGGTTTGTTTCTTCAGAAACTTCGTTGCATATGCAATGATTCTACGTGTTTCAAAGGTTTTGAGCTTCCCGTAGCTGTTAATACACCGGGTTTTGCAATCCAAACAAAATACATCATTGACCTGACAAGAATATCTCATATTCTGCTCCCCTTTAAGTTTAATTGTTTTTGTCACACTGGCAGATAGCAAAGCAGAATGGAGCGGAGCATGAATAGCTTAGGCGGTGATGAGGGGATTATTAGTATCAAATGGAGGTTTGAAATTTTATTTAAAATTATTTTACCCATGATAAATATAGAAGCGTATTGATGCAGCAGTTATTTTGTAGTTTTATTCTCAGGAAATGAGACGGGGTATATAAGCACTTGCTTCAGCATGTTTCTGGATGTTATTTGCCTATTTTCATTTGCTTTTGTGAGCAAAGTTTATGGTTAGCATATCAGTACTCTTGGGAGAATCACATTTCTGAGCAGTGAGTAGGCAATCGCTGCATATATAAAATTTTCTTCCTGGCTTTGTTTTGAATATTAGATTGAAAGATGTGCATCTAGAGGGTTTTGTAGTTGTTGTTATGGAAAGGTCCGTCAACTATGGGGAGAGCTGAAAGCTTAGTAGGTCCTTTCCACATGGACTTTTAATATTATATTTTGCAAGTGTTGTAGAACGAAACCTCCTTATAGACTTCCTTCTTAAAGTTCAAAATGACATTTTCCTGAGGAGTTTGATTCCCTTTCCGTTTGTCTGAGGTAGAGGTGGAATGGTAGCAGTGCTTACCTACCTCTGAAACAGGAAGCGGAAGGAAGAGGCAATGTCAAGGTTTTTTGGGAAAAACCTTCCTATCAAACCTAAACTAGTTTTAATGATTTAACAGCATAAAAGGCACCATTTATAACTTAGCATATAAAATTGTACTGTGTGGTATATTTATGGACTTTAAAAGTATTTACTTGAGAAAGAGTTGCAAACTGCTGCACCCTATGCTACTGTAGAACTTGAATCTTAATTTTTGCCATCTGAGAGGTAGGGGGGAAAAGTAAAAATTCTGTAGAAAACAGAAAAAAGAGTATAATTTGGAGAGAAAACTCCTGCAATCACAATGGGTAGGACTACCAGCATGTTTGAATATTAAGCCATTTTGTGGTTGCATCCACCACTCTTCGTTAGAATTCCAAAGGTGCCCACAGGCTCAAAATGTTGGGGATTCCTGATCCATGCTAAGTATTTGCTAATCATAAGGAAATCTAAAATAGTCGTTAGAGAGGAGATCTAGAAATGCTAAGGAGAGGTAATCAAACAAAACTTGCGCAACTAAGACATAAACAATGACGTGGATCTTATGTGACAACTTGTGCTTGATGAAGGCGGTTTCCCTCCTTTCTTCTTGTTTTGCAGCCTGTTGTGCTTCCTGGAATCAGTAAGATTGTTGGACCTTTGTAGCCAGGGTTCCAGTAGTGCAGTGAGGGTGGCAAAGTGGGTTGTGCCATAGGAGAGGCAATAATCTAACATCCCCCTCTCTTTAGCAAGTGGAAAAAGAGGTTAGGATTCAAGAAAATATTCTGCATTAGAGCAAGCTTGTAAGAATCAAGATTGCTGAACATGTGTTTTTCTCCCTCTCCCACAATACTAGAACGCGGGGTCATCTGCTGAAGCTGGAGGGTGACAGATTCAAAACAGATAAAGGAAGTATTTTTTCACACAAGGCATAGTTAAATTGTGGAACTCCCTGCCCCAGGATGTGGTGATGGCTGCCAACTTGGAGGGCTTTAAGAGGAGAGTGGACATATTCATGGAGGAAAGGGGTATTATTCATGGCTATTAGTTAAAATGTATACTAGTCATTCTGCATACCTATTCTCTCTAGTATCAGAGGAGCATGCCTATTATATTGGGTGCTGTGGAACACAGGCAGTATGGTGCTGCTGCAGTCATCTTGTTTGTGGCTTCCTAGAGACACCTGGTTGGCCACTGTGTGAACAGACTGCTGGACTTGATGGGCCTTGGTCTGATCCAGCAGGGCCTTTCTTAAGTTCTTACTTGAATTTTTAAAAAAATTTCTAATTAAACACAAATTTCAATTTATTCAGTTCCGGTTCAAAGACAGTAATAAACAGATCAGACATCATAGGTCTGACAACATAAGCAAGATACCATCTTACATTGACTTAATTCTTTAAAATTGCATTCCACCTTGAATAGATGGAAATTTTGTCACTCAGACAAAGCATCTTGTGATTCCTTTGTGCATCAAAGTATAAATATAAAACGACACATTCAAATAGTCTACCTGAAAATTTGGAAATCCAGGGCACCAACAAATTAGTTTGAAGTCCATCATAAAAACTACAGAATTACCAACACATATGGAACACTCTACAATATTATTCCCCAAGGATATCTATCATTTCAGATGGAGTAATTTGCTTAAATTTGCCCTCCAACAAAACTCACGAAATAAAACACTAAAACACCAAATATATAGAGTGCTTTTGAACAATAAAACAAGCATTTCCTCTCCCACAGCACAAAACGGAGGTGGAACTCAAAACATTTAATTTTATCTCCAAAAAGGTAATCTGGAAGGTAATTTGCTGCAGCCAAAATAAAAGAGACTTCTGGCACCTTAAATACTAACGAATTTGTTGTGTCACAATATATTTGTTAATCTTTAAGGTATCACAAGGTGCTTTGTTGATTTAACGTGTCGACTCATGATGATGGTACTAGATCACTGGTGATAATTTTATTTTCTCCTGGGTGTCTCCTGCAAATTGTATTATGTTGACATATTCTTGTTATGATATTATTGCAGCTATTGTATAGAGCTGTTTTGGGGGAAGAATCAATATGAGTCTGTGCTGCAGTTTGCATTACACTGTGCATTAAAAAAATTACATTGTATTACCTAAATACTGATGACCTCAGAAGCAGTAGATAACATGCGTGTAACATTTTGCTCTCAAGACCTGTCTCAACTTCCTGATAGTTGAGCAACATTGCTCAACTTCCCCGTGCATGCACATACATTTGTTGCCAATGCAGAAGATCTGTTTAAGAAACAGTATTTCATAAGCAGGCTATTAAATCATTTTATTAGATCTGATTTGGGAAAAGCCAGAGAGGAGTCCCGCCCCATGTTCCTTTATTATAAACAAAATTTGATGTAGAAATATGTATTTTTTTAAAAAAAGCTGGAAATGAGTTATAGTTACTGTTCCCACAAATGACTGTCTAGAGAAATAGAGACAATACAGAATCTTGATGACAGACATTCATTTTAGTTTGTGTTGCATACAATCTGCACTTTTGCAGAGACAAACAAAGGCTTCGAAGTAGAACAGCACATTGGGTAAAAAACAACAGGGTGTTTCTCATGAGCTGAGAGTCAGCTGTTGCTTCCTTTCTGTCCTTTGGTTTCCAGAAATGGCTATAGCTGTTGTATGAAGAGTTAGCTATGGTACTTAAATTTCTGGGGTATATGGGTGGTGTACAAGGGATCCTGCCCCCTACTTCCTTCAGTGGATCCCCTAGCTAGCTACTATTTTGATGGGTCTGTGGGCACATGATTTAACCCCATCCCCATCTCTGTTCAGTGGCCTTCTTCCTGGATCTCTTTACCATGTCTCAGTGTCTGGCTGAGTCTTGTCTGCAGCTATGCTGCATTGCTTTCTTTATCCAAAAGTATGCATTTTACAGTCCCGGCTTTAGCCAGTTGCCTGCTGCTCCCCTTCGCACACTCTCTCCTGTCCATCAGTAAATCTCCTCTCCCCCCTGGTGCCACCTTAGCATCTCATTAAAGAAACTTTCCAGCCAAACTTCTCATCCGTCTTGAGGCAACATCTACCTTGTCCCTCAATTGGGGAATGTTCCCAATACCTACTCTGTGTCTCAAGTAAACCAAGGCTGGCCTTCCAGACTGACATTTGTCCAGTTTGATTGTGAGATGGGCATCTTGGATGGCACCCAACACTCTTGTTAAATGCTCCAAGTGCGAATCCAAAGCCTTGCAAAAAGTCATGATGTAATTAATCTAAACCATCGCAAATTCTGACATGCTATTCCACAAGTTAATCACCAGCTTCTGAAACAATGTACATGCATTCCTAAGTCTAAAATGCAACATAATAAACTCATACATACCCTTTGGAGTAATGAAGGCAGATTTAGCTCTGGCTTCTTCCTCTGGTTCCATTTGCCAAAAGCCCTTACCAATCCACTCTGTAAGGGGGTCACCTGACAGGAAGGTGAGACCCTGCATCTGTTCCATGCCTCTGCCAAATCTATTATCACTAGTTCCTTCCTGAAACTAGTCTCAAACGGATACAAAACTGAAACAATCCTGAACGGACATACTTGCTGGCCTCTCCCGCTTCTCCTACTGAGCTGGTTCAAGAAACTGAGCCAAATCATCCATTCAGCTATCCAGCGTCTGGTTACCATGAGAACAGTTTACTGTCTTGTGCACCACTGGAGGAGTAGCCACTTGCCAACTGATTGCCCCTCCCATTCCTCCTGGTGATCCTTTTAAAATAGTGTATCCCCAAAAAGTCAAGGAAACAATCAAACAGAGACTCTTGGACCATGCCCTTCAATCAGATAAGGCTCAGATTCATAAATATTCACCCATCTTGCAATACATCAAACCTTTCCACCCTGCAGACTACCTTGGATTCCTGGAAGTATCCAAATATCGAAGGGCCTTTACTCTTGCGCGTTTCAGTGCCTTAACCTTCAGCTCTCCTGGAAGGCAGGTACCTCCGTACTCCCTTTCATCAACGACTATGCCCATGCAAAACAGAAAGTGGAAACAATAGAACATGTTCTGCTGCAATGTCCCTTCTACAACGACATAAGATCGCAGTACATTCTCCCCATATTGTCATCCTTTCCTGGGAGATCGGAAGAACCTAAAGTTTCCCTTCTCTTAGTAGACACCTCTCGGGAGATAACCACTCAAGTAGCCAAATTTTGCCTCTGGTCTAGTGGGATTCGTAAACGGCTGATTGAAAACCTTTCCCCATAGAAGATCTTTCCTCCTCTTCTTCAAATCATCCTTCCCAGAATCAACTTTTATTATTTTATTTTGTTATTTTAACCTAACTTTGATTTTATTCAGAGCTGATATTGAATCGAAATAAAACTTGATTGATTGAAATAGCGTGTCCAAGATGGTGGAGGTCTGTGTGGTACAGAGAACCACTACCAGTATCCAAAGTTATAAAGTATAATTGAAAAGAAAATGTTCACAAGTGTACTCTCAGCACAGCCCCATACTGACAAGGGATTCAAAAGAAAAGGGTAAAATACAATTCCTCTGCCCTTCCCTCTCAGCATGCCACAGCAGATGTTAAATATAAGGCAGGCTTCTTAGTTTAGAAAGTTACAGACGATCCCTTACCTTGAAACCTCTTTCAAGTGTGCCGGCCAGGACTCTTTCAAGTGTGCCGGCCAGGACTCTTTCAAGTGTGCCGGCCAGGACATGGCAGTGGCCTCCTAAAGACCTCAGTTAAGAGTTCTGTCTGCCTTGATGGAATCAGCTTTAAGAGAGACCCTCCTCCTTGCTCCCAGGAGTTTTATCATCTCTCTTTCTCCTCCCACTGTCCAGGTCAGACCAGGTCAAAGAAGCTTTTCCTGTGCAAATGCATAAACCTGTCTTACAATAATCCCAGTATTATATGAATAATCTTAATATTACTTGTCAGAGAATAGAGTGAAGGTTTGATCCAGTGGAAGGGATTAAAATTGATAGTATTTGGGTGAGTTGTGAGTTAGTGGGTGAGTTGTGGATTTTAATAATCCACCCCTGATTTTCCCCTGTACAATTTAAGCACATACTGGCTACACTGCTAGCAATAGTTATTCTTTCCTGAGGTGTAAAAGGGAAGTGTTGTCTGTCAAGAAATTGAATACAGTTTCTTGTTCTCTTTTAAAAACATTGGTTCAGGCTTGGCCATACAGCAAGAAAGTTTAAGATGGAAAATAACTTGTGCTGTGCTGGAGATTTAACAAGCTGTGACCTTTTGTAACTGAGATAAGATTCCAGGTTCTGGGAGGCAGCATTCTTGACTCCCTAGTCTCCAAGGCCGAGAACTGTGATGCCTCGTTCAAAACCAATTAGCCACATTCCATTCAATTAGCGAAAATTATGAGCTTTGTCACCTGCCACACAAGGGGGTTAGCCTAGCTTAATACCCCTTGCCCCATCTGCTGAACATTGTCACGCAGGCTTTGTCGCAGATCAACCAGGTGTGTCATACTCATCCTGAGATGGGTGGACCCCACCATTTCTGTACAAATGCAGCATGTCATGGCAGATGGAGAGATGGGGTATGCCCCCATCCCCAACACTGCCCTTCTAATGGCCATATTGGCATTACGCCTATCCTTCTCAATGGCCAGAGGTTTGAAGGCTGTATGGTTGGGGTGGAGAGGGGTCCTTCACCCACCACCAGTAGGCTGCCCACTTACTGTACTTCTTCCACCTCACTCTTCGCTGTGGAGATGCTGTGTGTACACGTTATTTGTATCTCCCCCTGACTTGCTGGCACCCTTCAGAGACCAGGTGTAGTAGGCCCCCTTGCTGCAGAAGCTGATGATGCCAATTCCCCAATCTCAGTGGGCTTTGGATGGTCCAGTGCCCCATCCTCCACAGTCCCAGATGCCCTGTCTGGTGCATTCGCCTCCAGTGCTGCTACCCTAGCTGCCAAAGAAATGGAAGATCAGTTAGCTGCCTGCCAAGGCCCTTTCTTGGGCCAAGGCCCTTTCTTGGGGCAAAGCGCCTCATCAGGTGCTTGCCCAGTTGAAATTTGGGACTGCCAAGCAGCCCATTCCAAATCCTCACTAACAGCCTCCCATTCCCTTCATCATCTTCATCAGAGGACAAGCGCACAGGTGCTCCTTTCACCAGCTGCCTTTTTGCCACACAGCACCGTTTCATGGGACCCATCCTTCAAAAGAATCTGAGAAAATGGTTTAATATCAGTTGCAAGGCCAGGCCTCTGCAGTATTCTTCAGATCGCAATCAGGCCCTCTAATGACTAACCACCACTACCAATGACAGCAAGTCAGACCTCTACTATGAAATCACCACTCCCACTGAGAGCCAGCCAGACATTATAACTGCTGCACTACAGATCCCAGGGACACCTGAACTGCTAGACCAGGGATCAGAAGAAGAAGATAAGAGTTGGTTTTTATGCCCTGTTTTTCTCTACCTTAAAGGACTCTCAAAACAGCTTACAATTGCCTTCCCTTCCCCTCCCAACAGCCATCCTGTGAGGTAGGTGGGGCTGAGAGATTTCGGGGAGAACTGTGACTAGCCCATGGTCACCCAGCAGGCTTCATGTGTAGGAGTGGGGAAAGCAACCTGGTTCACCTGATTAGAGTCTGCCACTCATGTGGAAGAGTGGGGATCAAACCTGGTTCTCTAGATTAGAGTCTGCTGCTCTTAACCACTACACCACGCAGGTTGTCTATCAGAAGCGGATGCCTGAAACCCCCCAATCCACAGATGAATCAAGCCCTAATCACTGAAACAATAAAGATATGTGTGTGTGTGTGTGGGGGGGAAGTTACTGCTGTAGCTCTGAACTATAACACCAGTACCCATATGCTTATACCTATTTAATATATATATGTTTAATGCTCCTCCTCTACACATTTGAGCCCCATGACCCAGAGGGGCAAGCTGCAGTAATGCAGTCAAAAGCTGTGCTCACGAGCTGAGTTCGATCCTTACGGAAGTCAGGTTCAGGTAGCAGGCTCAAGGTTGACTCAGCCTTCCATCCTTCCGAGGTTGGTCAAATGAGTACCCAGCTTGCTGGGGTAAAGTGTAGATAACTGGGGAATGCAATGGCAGACCACCCTGTAAATATAGTCTGCCTAGTAAACGTTGTGACGTGATATAACCCCATGGGTCAGTAATGATGCGGTGCTTGCACAGGGATCTACCTTTCCCTTTTTACTCCCTACACAGGAACAAAAGGAACTGTAAATCAACTCCTACAATTTCTAGCCTACAGATTAACCTTCAACCTAAAGGAAGGCAATCCAGCAGACCTCATAACAAAGCCGACAGCAACACCCCCCTTCAGCCCCCAAATTCCAGTTGGCTGAATACCCCCTGTAAAAAGCAACCAAACCTGGGAAGGCGGCTCACAGCCACACTGCAGCTAGCTGCAAAAATGGTGTCTGCAGCTCAAGGTGGGGAAAATGGTGCTTTTTGCAGACATACTCAAGATGGGGAGCCTCAACCCCCCCCCCCACCTATAAGGGCTGTGAAAATGGCACTGGCATTAACTAGCACTCCCTGTGACAAAAGCCAAGCCCGCAAGCTTAAACTAAGCCCTGCTTCCCTAAAGGGAACACAGTGACAGGGCGTTGAGCAAGACAAAGCCGAAAAGGGGGCAGTGAAATTAGATGGCAATCCCACCACGTGGCTTGAAGCTGAAGAGCATGATGCTCCTGGAAGTCAAATCTCCGGCAGCTTGCTAGTACTCCACTGAAGGAGCTGCTGCCTTCCTGCCCGAAAGACAGAACACAGCCCAGCCTCTGCAAGATAATGTTCCCAGGGGTGCCAAGGCAACCCCGCCCCTCGAAATAGCCAGCTCTCAAGCCCCTAGCGGACCCTCCCCCCCCCAATTGGCAACTGGGTGGCCAGTGACAGCGTAGCCACTCTGCATTTTTTCTCTTCTCAGCGCTCCAGATTTAACAAGCTAGCAAATGAACGGTGTGTGCGTGTAGAAAATGACATCTTATCCTGAACTCCCACTCCTAATGAATGAGCAACTAGCAGGGACACACTCAGACCAACAAACCACGCTCCCACTGCAAGCAACAAGCCAGCTGATGAGATTGGATCTGCGGATGCAAATCTTTACTCTTAGTAGCAGCATGAGAGGAGCGACAGGGGCAAGGGGCCAGCTGCCCTCACCTGATTGGCTCCTCTGCTTTCCCCACAGCCAGTGGAGCCTCGCATTCCATTTGAATTGAGTTGGGGGCCAGGGCAGATCAGCCCACAGCGCAATTTGCTGTGAGTCCCGCTTGATGAAAACCATTCTTCTGATGGCAGAAGTGCCCTCTGCCAGTGTATCAGAAACACCTTTATTGGCATAAACATCATAAACTACATAAGGGTCAGTGATCAAAGGCAAATCTCCTCCTAGTAGCATAATAAAGAAAGTTCGCAACCGATTCTGTAATAATCCTATTCTTTGTAAGAATAATAATAATCCTATTCTTTCTAAGCTTACGGGTTTTACCATAATCCGATTGCCCCTCGAGCAATTGCAAGCTAGACTGTAAATAAATAGTGCGAAGGTCCTTATAGAATTTACAATGGAGCAAAACATGCTCATTATCCTCAGTTTTGTTCATCCCACAAGGACACAATCAGTATACGGGATTTTCTCAAATCTTCCATATAACACCCTGGAAGGATGGACATTAAAATGAACCAACATAAATGCCCTACAGAGAGGTGGTTCAGTCAAGCAGAAAAAATATTTCGGAAGAGAGGGCTCGGGAAAAAAGCCCCAAAGCGCTGGGGAGCAACGGCCAGCAGCAAGGCTATTCAATTCTTGTATCTCAATATCAATAAGTCTTTGTTTAATCAGTGCAAAGGCACTATTTTCAGAAAGCAAAGCCAAGTCGTTTATATTCAGGCCAATGGCTGAAATTTTCTTATCAATATTAGCCAGCCATTCGGATCTATGGTGCTCGGCAAGCATGATAGAAATCAGGCTGTTAGGGTCACACCTAAAATGAAGACGTAACCAGAATTTAATCGTTGTCATCCAAGCCTTAGTTATTAAATGTCTCTGTTTCAATTCCATGCAATAAGCCGCATAGGGTACACAAGCCGGGAGCCCTAAAATTTTTCTAAGAAATTTTGCTTGTACCCTCTCAAGCAGTGGACCAAAGGCAGAAATCCAAATTGGGGCGCCATATAATAGTCTAGCACAAATTTTTGAGTTGAACACTTTAAGTACAGCAGGTATATACTGGTTTCCTTTGGTGAAAAAAAAATGAGAAATTGCCAGAGTTGTACCTTTTATAGCTTTTGCCGTTTTCCTAGCGTGAGTGGCCCAACTAGAATCATGTTGAAAATAGATGCCAAGATATTTAAAGCATTTAACCTGTTCAATGCACCTACCTTGGAAGATCCATTTATTGGGCTTCTAATTTTCCCTAAAAACCATAATTTTAGATTTTTCGAAATTTAAAGATAATTTATTACTAGAACAGTAAGATAGAAAATGATTTATTGACCTTTTCAGGCCAATTTTCGATAGCGAGAGTAAAACTGCGTCATCAGCATATAAGAGTAGGGCCACATTCTTATTCCCTATTTTTGGGTAGTGGCCATCTATTTAACTCAAGAAGGGAGCCAAATCATTTAAAAAGAGATTAAATAGGGTAGGGGCAAAGATGCAGCCTTGCTTCACTCCAGTTGCGGTTGAAATCTTGGGGGTTAACTCGCCCGCATTAGAACTTCTTATCTGGCAAGTAGTTCCACTCTGCCAGTGGAAAATGTAGTTAAGTTTCAAGTCAGTAACTTATAAACTTTTTGATGTATTCTCTTATCTTCGCTACACCAAATGAACTGGATCCAGGGAACGGTGACCATAACTGATTGATGGACCAGTGTCTTTTTTTGCCTCTGCAGCCTCCTGTGTCATCTGAAAAGTTGCTCATTAGGATCTGGCAGCTCTCAGAACCGATGTGGGGTGCAGCGGGGGTGGGTCTGCCATATGAAAGGAGAATCTCTCCCCCTCTCTCCCATGAGTTCTCACTGAAGAAAATTTGACATTCAGGGGGTGATTTCTGCTGATTCCGTTTCAAGCAGCTTTCCTCGTAGTGTATCCTATTCTGTTCCCGAAGTTCCCCCAAACCCTCATGAATAGCGATGGGGAATGAAGAATGGGGAGATCCATTGTGTGAACTGATGGTTTATCAATGGATCAAGAAGACTGAATGGTTTCGCTATTTTGCACTATAGTTTACGCCACTTTGCTCTAGCTGCAAGAAATAAAGGAAGAATGTCAGTTCAAATGAAACCCCTTAAGATTTTAAAATGTTGATTTCAACAAGTACGAGCTAGATATGGGTTCACTGGCATAGAGGGAACAATGGTAGATAATTCACAATTTCTGAGCCAGGCCACTGAAATAGTCATCTTTATCTTAGCTTTAATTGATTCCAGATGTGCTAAATTTTTAAACCAAATAAGACTTTTTTCTCTCTAAAAAGCATTTGAATGAAGGATTGTGCTTTTGTTAAGGGCTTGCTCTTTCAGAAAGAGAGAATCAGTTTCTGCAAAAGTAGCAGCATATGTGGTGATGAATGTCCTAAAAGCAGTTTAAGTTCAGAAGTTTAACAGACCCATGTTGTATCCCTGAATTTTCCCTTAAATCTTCTCCATTTACTGTCCACGTTTTTATTCTAGGTTGTATGTAAAAATTCTACAGAAAAGTTTTGCTCTACTGTGTGTGCCTGTTAAAATGGGGTAGCTTACTAATTTCTAATCGGTACTGATTTCAAGAGAATTGTACCCAAAGTAACCAAAACATACATGAGCAGATGGACAAATCTGCTTTGACTTACCAAGAAACATTTTTTGTTTGCTCTATAGAGATTTCTATTCTGCAGAGAATTCTGTATATTACATGTAAATATTTTCTTTCTCAAATTCTGACCCCTCTAACCTAGATAGGCAAAGTTGTGGAGCTCCATATTATAGGAAATTCTGCCATTAGTGTAAAGAACCACAGACCTGGCTGTGTTCTGGCTTACATAAAATGATGTTGCTGTGTTCTTTCTCCAGTTTTATGGCTTCCAGTTTGCTGCAGTGGTATATATTTCTGTATATAGTTCTGTGCAATTCTGTCAAATGCAGGATCAGACTGACTGGGTAATAGCTGGAAGCCTTTATTTAGCCCATTCCCCCGTGAATTCTGCAGACTTGCATTCTATGACCAGAGATCAGCTGTTAGGTGCAAGTAACTGGACTGACGATGAGAGAAGCATCTTCCGTTGCAGTGGAAGATGCCCATATTGTGGGTTACTTTTTCCTCTGTCAATAATGATTGTAGTTCTGATAGGAAGTTCCAGAGAGAGAAACAGACGGCTTTATAGCCCTTTCCAGAAATGTAATGTATAAAAGCTGGTTTAACAGTTTTAACGGAAGTTCTTATTGGTCCAAATGTTGTAACGTGTAGAGATAACTCAGAGTGCCATGGTAAACAGAGTTCTGCCCTTCTAAGCCCATTAGTGTGTAACTGTATAGGGCGGCCCTGTCAGCTTTGACACAAGCTGCAGGCCAGTCCAGCTTCTTATTTTATGAGGCTTTACAGTTCTATTTTTGGCAGAGTACTCAACTACCAAAAGGGTTCTTGTATTTTGTGGGCATCTGACCCATAAACCTTTTGCTGTAACTTGTTACTGATTTGGAAAACTGCTAACTTCAGGATAAGTGGCCCACGTCCTGCTTACCTTTCCAAACTTGAGACCTCAAATTGTGGCAGCGTTCAGGAATGCTACAATCTGTGAATTAATGTAGCTGTGTATGGTAGCACTGTTCTCTGACTTTTCCTCTGTCACGCTGACATCATGCTAGTGTAGATTATCCAACAAATGTAACACAGGATGGCAGTATGCAGATGGATTGGTCTCACCGGCTCTAAATACGGTCTATTGGACATAGGAAACTGGCTCCAAATGGACTCCAAACCTTGACCCCCCCCATATGATCACAAGAGACTAAGGAATGGTTTAGCCCCATACCAGTGGTATCCATGCATTATACCTTTTTTCTTTTATCCTTATAAGTTAATTCACTCCTGAGAGGAGAAGTAAAGCATTCTAATTGGGAACACTATGGTGGTTACCCTCTGCCTCTGCTGAGATGGAGGTACATTGAGGTGACACAGTGCAGTTACAATTTGATATTTGATATTCATAACTTAATTATGGTAGCGGTTTGTTCTGTAATGGTTAAAGCATCATTTCTTAAACTGGGGTCCAGGGTCAACTGGGGGTCCACGAACCCTTTGTAAAGATAGAGGGCAAACCACTCTTATGTCCATCTAATAATACAAAATTGGAGCCCTCCAAGCTTTCTAAGAGTGGAGGCAGAGAGACTCTTCTTCAGGGGAAGGGGACAGAATGGGCTTCCCTCTCTTTTCAGAGAGCAGGAGATCATACAAATCCAATTTGTGCAGTTGCCTAAGTTCCAGATCCCCTCAGAGTGCTCGCCAGAAGACACACTGATTAGTTGCCCAGGTTCTCATCCCTAGGAGCTTTAAATGCCTGATCGGCACCAAAGAGGTACGGTCCTAATGCAATCATCTTAGTTACCTCAGGCGTAAAATAGACATAACTGGTTTTCACTCTGCTTTCCAGTGAAGAGGGTTTAATCATAGAAATGGAGATTATAAGCAGTTACAATAAAGCAGTTTCTTAAATGTTTCCAGTGCAAAGCCCCATCCAGCTAAGGCAGAACAATTATTAGGACTTGGGTCCTGGCATTTTGTGTTGTGGCTCTATAGAATCAACTACCTTCTCAGACCTGACTTATACTCAATGTACAGGTGACAAACAACTTTTTTGCGTTTTTTTTACAAATTGAAGGATGGGGGCAACCCTGCGTCAAGCAAGTCTATCGGTGCCATTTTTGAACACATGAATATGCCTCATACTGAATCAGACCCTTGGTCCATCAAAGTCAGTATTGTCTGCACAGACCGGCAGCGGTTCTATCATTCACAGCTACATTAACTCACAGATTTTTCCAACAGCATGTGCTCACTTCATGTCTCTGTGTCCCATTGTTAGCAATAAAGTATTTTTAATTAACGTATGTACATTTTTTTAGACATAATGCTATTGTACACTTAATAGACTACCAGTATAGTGTACACATAACTTTTATATGTACTGGGAAACGGGAAAAAAATCGTGTGACTTGCTTTATCACGATATTCGCTTTATTGCGGTGGTCTGAAACCGAGCCTGCAATATCTCTGAGGTATGCCTATATGTAAAAGTGGGAGAAGTGTGTGGGCATACAAATCATGAGAGATTGGTTGGGATTGAATTTTGATGGGGGGAAACATTGGTTGTTGAAGTATTTCTGATGTCTCTTTCCTTGCCTTTTAGAAGCAAGGAGGATTGGAGGATAAGACTATCAGGTTACCGGGGATGGTAATCAAGCTGGTGTGGATTTCTTACCAGATGAACTTTGGAGTTCGTCAGGTTGTAATATAAATGTCTTCCTCAGGGACTGAGGAAATGCTGCAGGTCCATGTTTAAGATGAAATGTGATAGTTGTAGGTATTTTCTTTCGAGAAGAAAATGCTGTTCGGCTAACTGTCAGTTTACAAGTTTGAAAACTTGAAGGCACTATCGCACCTGTTCAGAACTCAGAACTCCTGTTGAACATCTGTCCTGGTGTATCTTAATTTGCTTATTTGCAACTTCAGCAACTGTAAGCAAAGCACTTGTATATAAGAGGAAACGGTAAAACACCCGTTAAGTATCAGGAGACCTGCAGTAAATATAGCTATAGACGAGTATCTGTTCATTGGAATCGTTACTGTTCAGAGCAAAAAAAGAAGAAGGTAAAACCCTGTAACGTTATCACAGATGGCTTTTTAAATACCATTTCAATTGAGTTTTGAAAGTGGATTGCCATATGACATGGAAGACTGCTGTTCGAGAATCATAAATCCTGTTGGATTACTGCTTCTTAGCAGTAGCCAGTTTTTGGATCCTGACGCCTTTCTCTGAAATAATGGTTCTTATATGACTGAAGAACTGCCATAGCCAATATAGAAGCTCGTGCAACACTTCTATTCATTTTATGTAGCCTTTATAATATGAAAAAAAAACCTGCTGCGGACTTTGGGGAGGTCTTGGTGTAATTGGTCTTTAATTTTTCTTTTACAGGTATATGATGATGATTGATGGCAAAGATGAAGTCTATATGATTGACAGAGATAACTCAGTATTTCATGTCTCTAATCTGGAATTTCCGTTTCGTAAAGATCTGCGTGTACATTTAGAGAACACTCTGCTGGATGGGGTAAGAAACTCTGCGTGTACTCTCTTGGCCTTTTTTTATTTCAGGAGTTCCAGAATGTTAGATAAATGATTCAGAAGCATGCCTATTTATTCATTTTGTCAGACCTATTTTTTTTTGTGGGCTCAGGAAGGGCTACACAGGTTGCCAAAGGTGACAGCCCCTCCCTGCCCCAGTGACTGCCACTCCTAAGTTGCACTGCAGTTGTGCAAGAGAGACTACAAATGAATTGAATAAGACCCGGCTTGCAGAAGGTTTGTTGGTCTCTTCTCTCATTGTGCACCAGGTTTCACATAAGGACAGAAAAATCACAATATCCACTTGTCTCTTCCTCAGTATCAGAGGACTTGTAGGAGACACACATACCCATTATAGAAATAGGTATGTCTCCTTATGCCTAGGTGACTGAACAAGCCACTCTCACCCACTGGTTCTCATCCTTGCTCTCCCAGCACATGTCCTGTTCATCTCCACTTCCTTTCAGCCTCCTGCCCCTGCCTCCTTTCTTGCCTCCGACTTACTTCTTTGGAAGCAGCAGGGGCCACCTGCCCTCCCACCCAGGCATCTGGCTTCTTTCTCTGCTGTCTCTCTCCCCCTTGCATTGTCTCTGCTGAAGCTGCCTCCTTTTCTCCCCAGCTAGTTCTATTCTGTGTTGTTGCTTACAGGTGTTTCTAGGCACCCCCTAAAATGGTAGCTGAGATCTCACAACACAGTGGTGCACACTTTTGGTTTGCTGTAGTTCGGGAGGATTCTTAACTCTCCCAGCACTTTTAAAAAACTTTTTGGATTTTCCCGCTAACCTGGACATTTCTCTCGGTTTGTAGAAAAACTTGTTCATGGCTCCATTGTACAGATTTTTTTTATAAGGACCCAAGAGCCGTTTTCAGAATTAGATATAAAGATGCCATAACTGAGATTTTTAAGCTATTCTAAGAAATTCTATGTACTGCAGCAGTTCATAGCTTAAGGCCATTAGCTGATGTGACATCTTAACCACCAATCTGATCTGTGATACTTAAGAGTCACTATTTGCCTTCTTAAATCCATATGAAAGTTCATTGTTTGCAGTTCTTTGCTTGGGTGCCGGTACATTTAAGGTGATGCCTTTGGAGGGTTTCTCATCCAGTCTCCGCCCTCATTGATGTGACTATCATTCCAGCAGATGGTAGATAGTTCTTGACCCAGAGCTGATAGTTCATCTCTTCCTAGGTTGCTTGTGTAACAAGAGGTGTTTTTTTCCTTTTGAGAGTTAAGTGTAAACCAAGAGAGTAGAGGAGTTTTAAAAAATATTTTTGACATCCATATGAAAAACAATCAAAGATTATAATAGGCACTGCAAAGGTACTGCAGAAGAATCAATGGCAGCCTTGATCTGAAGATCATTTTCTTTTCCTAGTTATTCCTGATCTTTCCTAGTCTGAATAGGGATTTCAAATATAGTGGGAGGCGTCAACCCTCCGTGCTCCCGCTGGAACCCTCCATCCCCACACTGCTCAAGGCCGGTGCCTTCTTGGCCTTAGAATCGGGCTCTGGGGAGGAATATCTCTCCTCAGACCCGTTGACTGCTAGGTTGCCCATAGTGGTGACCTGTGCAGCAGTCTCCCTCTCTGGCCTCAGCCTCCTTCTGGCCTTTTATAGAGCAGTCTAGTTCCCTGCCTTTACACCAGGCCTCCCTTTTCCTCGTGGTGGCCCAACCTCCGGGTCCCTAGGGACTTTCCCTGACCAAAAGCTGACGAGTGGAGCAGGCTCTGTCTCGCCACGCTCTCCGAGGGGTGTGTGTGTTTCTGCGGCCTTCACTCTGGCCTGGAGAAGGTTGGGTGGGGCCACTGCTGAAGGGCGGCTGTCTGCCAAGCCTGCCTGGCTCATGGAGACCTTTGGCAGTGGCTGCAGCAGCATTGTCGGCGGCACAGAGGAGCTGCATGGGTCGGCGATCTTTCCCACGTACGTCTCGGTAGGTCTGGGGCTGTGGGGAAGAACCAAGGATGTGCCTGGAGGCCGCATCTCAGGACATATAGTAACTATAAAACAAGTGATATTAGAATCATTTCTGAATATGCATTGTTAGACTTATTAGAGGATGCTGTTTTTACTTAGCAAATAAAAGTATTAGTTGATGGTTGTGAGCATTGTATCAGCCATTCAGAACTCCACACTGCAAGTTCAGCAGAATATCCAATGGAAATCTATCCATTTTCAGTTTCCATAGCAACTCAACTCTAATGACCCCTCAAAGATGCATTTTTGTTGTTCTCAAATATTGCTCCAGAGGTCAATAATACTCTTAGTGTTAGGCTTGCTCATTGATTTCATGCTAGTGAAAATAACAATGAAGAGCCTATTACCTTGACTTGAATGTGAAAGGAGATGTTGAATTCAAATCTGCATCTTTGTCTCTGGATAATAGTATCCTTGGTATGATCCTTGCAAGTTCTTATCCAGAGATATTCTTTTTTTGTCCTCAGTCTCTTTCTATGATGGATTAGCCTACACAACATCTCATGAAAAATACAGAACAATTAGAAATTTCAGAAAATAGACGAGAAAAATTGCTAATGCTTGTAAAAATTGTACCGGTTCTTGTTCTACTGAGAGAGGTTTATTATTCAGTGGTAAAAATACGATGTTATGCATCACATTGAATTCTAGGAGCCACTCGCTCTACCAGGGGCTGTTTTCCAAGACATTAATCCAGTGATGACCCTGATTGTCACTAGATTTTTGTTTTGTTTTGTAAAAGTGTAATTCCCCATTCCAGAAAAAAATGCCCATACTGCTGGGAAAGTATCCATCCGACCAGTACAGTAGTACTAATTTGGAACGATTTGGAACATCTTTTGAGTTTAATCTCCTCTTCGATTAAATTGAAACTTTAAGTGTGTTCTTGTTTTGCTTGAGTTTGTTAAACAGTATGCTAATTGTTGCCTCTTGCACTTATTTAGTAGGATTTAAGCTAGTAAAGCCTCTTTCATTGTAGGGTGCTGTTAATAAGGGGGAACCTGGTACCCCAAGGATCTGGTGATCGTAAATTTTAAGGGTCATGCCCTAGTTAGGCTTCACAGATACATAGTACATGCACAGTAGTACATATCTGTCAGTCTCTACACACTTTTAGTTGCCCAACTGGTTTTAGCTTTTAGACAAAGGTCACAAAAAATGAATCCATTTTAGAAACCTGGAATTTTTTTCAGTGTAAAATAATCTACAGGTAAAGTTGATGCAGAAATATGAAGATGTTTTTCTTTGCTTTTTTTAAGGAGATGATCATCGACAAGGTGAACGGGCAGATTGTTCCTCGGTATTTGATTTATGACATAATTAAGTTCAATGTAAGTAGATTTTACTTTTTTATATGCTAAAAAATTCATGACTGGTGGGAAGGAGCTGTGGCTCAGTAGTGGAGCAAATGCAGAAGGTCCCATGTCCAATCCTTGACCTCTGCAGTTAAATTATCACAGGTAGTAAGTGATGGGAAAGACCCTTTTCTGCCAGAGCCCTTAGAGAGCTGTTCCAATCAGAATAGAATGTACTGACGTAATATGTTTACCTGGATATTGCTGTTATTGCACTTGTCATGTGACTCTGAAACATGTAATGGTGTACAGTGGGCCAGTCCAGAAGAAGCCTCTCTTTTTTCTCTCTCTCTCATTCTACAGCCTGGACAGCTGTGAGTACAGTTCAGGAGGGTTGGACTAGGTGCTATTGACCAGGCAGGCTGATGGAAGGTGCCTTGATCCCTCTGCATCAGAATTAAACCTCACTTATTACTAGAGTAGAAGATTACTAAAAGAGCATGAATTGGCCAAATAAAAGTTGCGAGTTTGGAGCTTGGTTCTCATTTTCCTATAACTCACTTCCTATAACTGTGTCAGCAACACAAAAATTTTTCCTAATTTAATTTTTGGTAGAAAAAAATGAAAACAAGGTAATTCACTATTTCCTCTTGCAAGTATTTTATCCTTTTTTGCATTTTTTTTACTATTTCGCATTCATGATTTCAATCTTTTCTTCCTTTTCCTCATTTAAAGCTCTATTGCACCATAAAAAATGGTAAAGGTCCCCTGTGCAAGCACCGGGTCATTACTGACCCATGGGGTGACATCACATCCTGACATTTACTAGGCAGACGCTGTTTACGGGGTGGTTTGCCAATGCCTTCCCCAGTCATCTTCCCTTTACCCCCAGCAAGCTAGGTACTCATTTTACCGACCTCAGAAGGATGGAAGGCTGAGTCAACCTTGAGCCAGCTACCTGAGACCGACTTACGTCAGGATCGAACTCAGGTTGTGAGCAGAGCTTTTGACTGCAGTACTGCAGCTTACCACTCTGCGCCATGGGGCACATTATTACACCATACTGCTACTGTATTCCTGTATTCTGCCCAGCCCTCATTGTATCATTTTTTTTCTTTTCCCATTCATTGCTTCCTCTCCCGTGAGCCTGGCTCCATTCACTTCTTCCTCCAGCACAGAGCCAGCTGTGAAGGCAATAGCAGCAAAGTTGCTTCTCTGTCTAGGGGTAGATGCTACACCTGCTGCCAGTGGCTGCCTTCTTAATTATTAGGCAGGAGCAGGCAAGCGGACGCAGGAACAAACATCAGCCACCACCACATGGAGAGTTATGACTGGGGCTGGCTGGTGTGGGATAGGGTTAGGTGTCGGTGGCACTGGCTGCCATGCTAATGACACTGGTAATGGACAAGGTGAAGGGGTTGGGTGAGAAGCTTCCCTCCTGCTCTGTCCATTTGCTGGCAGCATGTCTGCTACCGATAGAGCAGGCACATAGAAGAAGAGTTGGTTTTTATATGCTGACTTTCTCTGCCACGTAAGGAAGAATCAAACCGGCTTACAGTCACCTTCCCTTCCTCTCCCCACAACAGACACCCTGTGAGGTAGGTGGGGCTGGAGAGCTCTAAGAGAGCTGTGCCTAGCCCAAGGTCACCCAGCTGGCTTCATGGGGAGGAGTGGGGAAACCGAGCCGGTTCACCAGATTAGCGTCCGCCGCTCATGTGGAGGAGTGGGGAATCAAATCTGGTTCTCCAGATCAGAGTCCGCCACTCAAACCCCCCCCCTCCCCGGCTCTTAACCACTACACCACGCTGGCTCCCACACCACACTGGCTCCCACCTCACTTTTTCTTTTTCACTCACTGTTGGTCACAGAGGAGAGCTGCGCAGCAGTGATAGCAGCAGGGCTGAGCTTGTGAAGAGTGGGAACCCTACTAGGAAGAGAAGCAATCACGCGAATCTCTGTTTTCCACTGGGAAGGAACAACAGTACTTTCCATCTGTGGCATTGCTCATTTGGACTCATTCCTGGGTTGTTTGTTTCTTCACGAAAAGGAGACATTTGTGTTTTGCTAAGATACTTTCAAAGAAGTGGCTTTTTAAGGAAGAAAGGAAGACCAGTGTTGACAGGATGAACTTCAATAATCGGAGAATGGTATTAGCCCAGGGTGCAGCTAGGAACACTTGGAGTCAAAATACATTAGGTTGCTTTGAGTACAGTGGGAAGCCATAAGGGGAATTTACTGAAGAGGCATCGAACTTCCAGTTCAAGGGCAGTCTCGAACAATGTGTTATCAGCCTGAGCAGAAGCAAGGCTTTATCTGAAAGAGGCCACAGACAGTAGCCAAGTGCAAAGCTTAAAAACAAAAACCCACCAACTGTCTTTATGCTAATTATAGAAGTGTAATTACAAAAACAGTCTAGCTAATGTATTTGACTTGGCAAGGAAAACACTTTTATCAGAGTTATGTCGTACTGAGCAACTAAAATCAGTGGGGCATAATGATTACCTACAGAGAGGTTGGTGTTATTGTTTTAAGAAGGTATGCAAAGCTGGTTGCTGTTATCCACTGGAAGCATGCAGTTTACAGGAACGTTCTTACTTTTTGCTAAAACCGTGTAAAACTTTATTTATTTTTACTTGTTATTTTCAATCAGTTTCACTTCACCTCTCAGCATGACAGCTCATAAGACTCCTTATCTTGCTTTTATTTACTGTAGCACTTGAATTACTGTCAGACTCAGGTGTCTGGCCCTAGCATCCCAATAAGCACACACGCCCAGGCAGGTGATCCTAAGCAATGCTATTTTATTAGGAGCAAAAAGACAGATTAAAAGAAGCTGACTGCCTTACCACAGGTAAGGCTGCTAATGACATGACATGGGTAGAATACAGGGTTAAAAGCGCTCCAGCCAGAGAAAGTAAAACAAAGTGAAACAATACCGAGATAACAATTCCCAGGGCAAGGTAGACACCACAACAGCTGTGGATTGCCGACTGAGCGAATAACAGGATAACAGGATGAGAAACTATACACAGAGTTTGTGGCATGTGAACCACGAACTTGACCTGAAGCCAGAGTCTGGCCTGGTCCTGCCAAGAGCCCTTCTTCTGGTGACATCAGTCAGACCCTGACAATTACTAGAAATAACCTACCAAGATGGGTGGTTGCCAATCAGAATTGCTCCGTGTGTATATCATCTGCATAAAAAAATCAAAATTGCAGCTTGGATAATAGACTGGGATATGGACCACAATTCTATTTTTCTGTTCACAAAAATTCTGAAAAAAATTCATCTAAAAATTCAGTGCGGTATAAACTGACCATTTGCCTTCTAGATAAAAAATCATACTTAATTGTGAGTGTGTAATAAAAGAAATATTAACTTGTTAATTCATCTCATTCTACTTCAGGTATGTTCACTTTGTCCCCTTTATTTTTTTTGTACAATTTTATATTTATTTTATTATAAAAGTCATACAAAAGGGAAAAAAAGGAAAGGGGAAAGGGTGGTATCCAGCATACAATTGAAAAATCAAAAATTTGGATGCAAATCAAGCAGACTACATTACCCTGATTTTCAACAATATTTTACAATCAAATAATCTCCCAGTTATATAATGAAGTAAAGAAAAAAAATATTCGTGCCAACTGTGCATATAATATACCGTATTTTCCGGCGTACAAGACGACTGGGCGTATAAGACGACCCCCCATTTTTACAGTTAAAATATAGAGTTTGGGATTGTCCCAAGTCCGCGGCCTAGGGCCGGCCCTCGGGACTGCTCCCCAACCCCGCGGCCGCCCCTAGACCTCCTGGAGCGGCCCAACCCGAGTCCGCGGCCTCGGGCTGGCCCTCGGGACTACGCCCCAACCCCGCGGCCACCCCCGGTCCTCCTGGGGTGGCTCAACCCCCTGGGAAACAACACCACTTACCGGGGTGGGAGAAAGAGGGGGCGGGGGCAGCCGGACGAGCTGGCAGCGCACCGAGAGGCGGGGCTGGCGGGAGGAACAGGAGGAGGCTGGGGGGCGACCTCCCGGCATGGAAGAGTGTGTGCCGACCCGGCCCGGCCGGAGCAAATCCTGGAGGCGAGGCGGGGAGGGAGCCTCCCCGGGCAGCGGGAGCCCTGCAGCCAGAGACGCCGGCTGTAGCCAAGGCTCAGCCCCGGGCTCCGGTGGGAGGGTGGGAGCCCGAAGCGGCGGGACGTGGCTCTCGGGGGGAGTCGGCGAGGAGAGAAGGGAGCGGGGAAGAAGAGGGGGACGGAGGCGAGAGTAAGGGCCCTCGAGAAGGGCGAGGCTAAAGGCTAGGGGAGGACTGAGCCGACGGCCCGCGGAGGGCGGGGCTAAAGGAGGGTTTGGAGGGGAGGGAAGCCCATAAAGACAGAAGCTGAAGCAGGGGCCAGTGAGGAAAGGGGGCATGTTGGGTGTGCTAGGCGGCAGCCAAAACACCCTGTGCTGGGAGAAGAGAGTGGCCACCCCAACCCCGGCCAGCCGCCTGCCTGCCTTGCGCTGCCGCTGGAGCGCAGGCGAGCACTTCTCTCCGTGCACCCTGGCACGCCTGGCTCCGACTCCGAGCCGGGCAGTGAGCGCCCTCGCCGGGCTCGCCTCCCCTCCCTCTTCCGGCGGACATGGACAGAGCGGAGGCGGCTCCCCAGGCAGATTCTCCAGTCCAGCTCGGAATTCAGCATCCGGCGTATAAGACGACACCCGGCGTATAAGACGACCCCCGACTTTTGAGAAGATTTTCCTGGGTTAAAAAGTAGTCGTATACGCCAGAAAATACAGTACTTGAAAGATAATCACCCTTTATGTCTATCAAACATTTGGTGTCTCAAAATTGTCCCCTTTATTCAAAGTCCTCCATGATGGGTCTTTTGAAGGTTGCTATTAATATGGATAGGAAATAGGTAAATTAATTCATCACAGGATGACTAAATTATCAAATCAGACTTGGGTTTAATTATTGCTGTTCATAGAGTCATAGAATTGTAAGGAGGGGGAAAGCTCTGCAAGCTCTCTAGAAAGTTCTTTGCGCACTCCCAGGTGCATACCTGGGAGATTTGTACTCTTCCAGTTCAGCCAGGTGCTTCTCAACTACCTCCCTGTTCATGTCAACCTGCAGCCTGGACTCTGTACCTTTCCTACTACCATCTCTAGATGAGTCTGTTCTCTTATTCCGGGAAAAAACTGAAGCAAAATAGGCATTGAGCCTTTCTGCTTTCTCTCGGTCCTCTGTCATAGTTTCTCCATTTTCACCCAACAGTGGGCCTGTTGGCTCTTTTCCCTTGCATTTGCTCCTCACATATCTGAAGAGGCTTTTCTTGTTGTAGCGAGCCTCCCTGGCCAGCCTCAGCTCATTCTGAGGTTTGGCCTCTCTGATGGCTGACCTACAATGCCTAGCAACCCTCAGATACTCTTCTTTAGAGGTATGTCCTTCCCTCTATTTCTTGAACATTTCCTTTTTCTTCCTTAGGTCATGATGGAGTTCTCTGTTCATCCACATTGGCTTCTTGGATCCCCTACCATGTTTTGTCCTGTTGGAATAGGGATGGCTTGGGTTTGCAAGAGCTCTTGTTGAGTTATGGATATTGGGCATTACATTTTGATTTTTTCAATAGAAAAAAAAAAGAGGTGCTCTTCCACTCCCAGGCTTTGTCTAGGTATTCCTGGGAATCCCACCCACTTTGTGTCTTCTGTCAGAAATACCCAAGAAGATATTGTCCCCCACAGTGAAGATTGCCTCCTCCTGGAATCCGTGACCTTGAACATTTGTGTGGCAGTTCTTCCTCTTCAAATATCCCTGTAGGGACATTTTGCATTGTATTTTAGCATCCTGACTCCCTTCTTTGTAGCACCCCTCCTACCTTCTGACTGGGATATAAGGCACAGGGATTTCCATTCCTGCTTGTTTCAGCACAGGGATCTTTGAGTCTTGGAAGCTTATACCCTGGACATCTTGATTTTTAAGGTGCTACTGGGCTCTCATCTTGCTCTTCTACTGCAGACTGACACAGCTACCCACATGAAACCTTTTAGGGACAGTCTGTTCAGTGTATTGGAAGTAGAAAAAAAAAGAAAGGTAGAGAAATCCTTTTTTTGAGAAAAAATGCAAAAGCTTTAAAACTATACTGAGAAGAAATAGACTGAGACTATATCTTTCTTTTTTTAGAGACGTCTGGCCAAATACCAATTGGACGGGTTAGATATTAAATAACGGGAAATGTAATTGCTTGTGCTTTACAGGAGGTCAGGGAAGTTAATCTGGTGCATTCTCTTTTTAAATCCAAGTCTGACTTGATAATTGAGTCATCCTGTGATGAATTAATTTACCTATTTCCTATCCATATTAATTTTGATTAAATGTTTTTCAAAGGATACGATTGCTTCCTTCCTCAAAAGAGCTTCAAAGTCTGAAATCCAAAGTGTAATAGAGCATCTAGATAAGATGCCGTTGGACAAAGAACCATAGAGAAAGCAATTAAGCAGCTTTATACCAAGTGAAATCGTCGGTCCGCTCTAGGCAGCTGCTACTGCTTGACTGGTAACAGTTTTTCAAGGCTTGGGCAAAGATCTTTCCAGGCCTGCTACCTGAGTCTCTAACCAGGGTCGATTGAAGCTGGGATGTTATACCGTATTTTTCGCTCCATAAGACGCACTTTTTTCCTCCTCAAAAGTGAGGGGAAATCTCTGTGCGTCTTATGGAGCGAATGAGGGGGAATCCGGCCCCCGGGGAGAAGGGCAAAGCTGCAGAGAGGCCCGGCCGTGGCAGCCCAGCGCAGAGCCGGCGCGCCCAGGAGCCGGCTAGGAAGCTGCCAGCCAGCTGGGGGGCGGGAGGCCCCTCCCAGCCACCCAGCGCAGCGGCAGCGGGGCCGGGCCGCCCCGGGAGCCGGCCAAGACTCTAGCCAGCTGGGGGTGGGAGGCCCCTGTGAGCTGCCGAGCGCAGCAGGGCCGAGCCGCCCCAGGAGCCGGCCAAGACTCTAGCCAGCTGGGGGTAAGAGGCCCCTGTGAGCTGCCGAGCGCAGTGGGGCCGGGCTGCCCCGGGGGCCGGCCAAGACTTCTTCCGGGGAGGGGGAAGCGGAGCAGGAGGTTTCCAGCGCCAGTGGCCCTTTGTCATTCCAGGGGCGCGCGCCCTCGCTCTCTCCCTCTCCTTCCTTCGCTGGTGCGGCGCCATGCCCAGGCGCCGCACCAGCGAAGGAGAGAGAGGGAGAGAGCGAGGGCACGCTCGCGCCTGGAATGACAAAGGGCCGCTGGCACTGGAAACCTCCTGCTCCGCTTCCCCCTCCCTGGAAGGAGTCTTGGCCGGCTCCCGGGGCGGCCCGGCCCCGCTGCGCTTGGCAGCTCACAGGGGCCTCCCACCCCCAGCTGGCTAGAGTCTTGGCCGGCTCCTGGGGCGGCCCGGCCCCGCTGCGCTCGGCAGCTCACAGGGGCTTCCCACCCCCAGCTGGCTGGAGTCTTGGCCGGCTCCTGGGGCGGCCCGGCCCCGCTGCGCTCGGCAGCTCACAGGGGCTTCCCACCCCCAGCTGGCTGGAGTCTTGGCCGGCTCCCGCGGCAGCCCGGCCCCGCTCGCTCGGCAGCTCACAGGGGCCTCCCCACCCCCTGTAGATAGTAGGTAGCCTTCATGGTTTTTTTAAAAAAAGTATTTGCTTTACATCAGTTAAAAATGGTTGGTTGGGAAGGGAGGCGGTTGGGAAAGAGGAGGAAAAAGAAGAAAAATATATTTTTTCTTCTTTTTCCTCCTCTAAAAAATAGCTGCGTCTTACGGTCAGGTGCGTCTTATAGAGCGAAAAATACGGTATATTACATGGATAGATATGCTAGATCTGTGATTTCCCTCCCTTCCTTAGGGGAGGAGCCGTGGCTCAGTGGTAGAGCATCTGCTTGGCATTCTGAAGGTCCCAGGTTCAATCCCTGGCATCTCCAGTTAAAGGGACTAGGCAAGTATGTGATGTGAAAGACCTCTACCTGAGACCGTGGAGAGCCGCTGACGGTTTGAGTAGACAATACCAACTTTGATGGACCGAGGGTCTGATTCAGTGTAAGGCAGCTTCATGTGTTCATGTGGACAAATGTGCTGGATATGTGAATATGTGAACAAATATTTTAAAAAAAATCTAGCAGTTTGGGCCTCATTAAAAGGGTAGAGAGATTCTTGTGGGATTCTTTGGGGACTCTCCCAGGCCAGCTTCTAATATGCTTGTATGCAGTGTTGCAGTTATCCAGTTTCTGTTTCACTCAATGAAAACTATGTTAATACGAATAGCTTGCTGAGCTGCTGCCAGTCTCCAAGTGTGCCTACAAGATTGTGTGTACTCACCTGGAGATGAGGAGTGTGTGGGCTGCAGGGGTGAGGGGAGCAGGTACTACTTATCTGTTGGATCAGATTAGCCGAGAAGGAATTGGTGTATGAAAATGCAGCCGAACTTGTGGTGTTAAATAAAATTATTCCCTGCTTTAATAAGTGGTTTTTCCGATGTCAGACAGTGCTTTATGACCAAATAATTTCTCAGCCTCAGGATTGTTCATTTGGGGGGGGGGGGAAGGGTATGCAGTTGGATGAAAATTGCTTTGAAGGAACCAGCATGTCAGAGTAGCGCTTCACATAAAAGCAAGCGAAATTCCAAAGAGCAACTTCAGGGATACCTGTGGGATTAGGCATGATTTGCAGCATTGTTTCCCCTTGGGACTGCAGACACAAACTGATTTTGAAAATCCCTTCTTTTTGAAATGAGCTTCTGTATCTTGCCTGGGGAAGCAGCTGTTTGCAAAACAGAAGCCCATAATTCTCAAGGTATCTGTATCTAGTAGTGCATCTGGATCCCAGCCTATGGAAGGCTGTCTCTTTTCACTTGTTTGGTGCTGTAGGGTGTGTTAGTTACCAAAGGTCGCCTTTGATAATGGGGACAGTAGATACTCTGCATTAATTAATCCCAAATAAATTAATCCACTGATACTGTGAATGTACTATACATTATTTACACATCAAATGATAAACTCAGATAGAAGTGACTGCATTCTCTGTCTATTTCTGGGTGGATATTAACAATCTCTGGTGTCCTGAGTGGATTAATGTGTTGAATGTATAAAAAGAAGCTGTCTTCATCTATGGTTAAAATGTTCATTTATTCTCATTTTACATATCTATATACGTTCTTCTTGTGTTATAATTTATTTATTTATTCCACTTCTGGAGGTAATGAAGGTAACATCTTTGAGCTGAATTCTATGTTTGTTTTAGATTTTATAAATTAAGCATTTTACTGGAAGGGGTGTTAACAATAGTGATCACGCCTTTTTGAGACAGAGGGGTGCAATGGTAAGAGAGTCAGTCTAGGACCGAGAAGACCTGGATTCAAATAACCAGTCAGCCATGAAAGTTCAACTGGTGCCCTTATACCACTCATACTTTGTCACCCTAACCTACCTCAGAGAGGAAGTGCACGGATAAATTCTTTTTTCTATAATTTTCTTAATTGACATATTGACACATAAAACTGTATCCAATATTTAAAATAACAATAATGCTAAAAAAACTGATCCCGCCCTATATTCCAGGCCAAGGCCGGGTTCAGGGCAGCTAACATAACTAAAATCACACAACAATGTAATAAAATCCTAATATACAATAAATATACCATAAAATTTAAAAAGGCAATTCCTAATAGGTTCTTGTAGGTTATCCGGGCTGTGTAACCGTGGGTATTTTCTTTCCTGACGTTTCGCCAGCAGGCATCTTCAGAGGAGTAACACTGAAGGACAGTGTCTCTCAGTGTCAAGAGTGTAGGAAGAGTAATATATAGTCAGAAAGGGGTTGGGTTTGAGCTGAATCATTGTCCTGCAAAAAGTATCAAAGGTAATGTGCTAATCATTGTCCTGTAAGTATCAGATAATGTGCTAATGAGGGTGTGGTATGTTAATATGGAACCATTGTATCCTGAAGTGATCTGTTAATGTGTGAAATCCAAAGCTAATCTGCATGGCTATTGTTGACTGTAGTCTTTGTTAGTCTGGAGGTTTTCAGGACAGGAAGCCAAGCCTTCTTCGTTCTTAAACTCTCTTCTTTTCTGTTAAAGTTGTGCTGATGTTTATGAATTTAAATGGCTGTGCAATCTGACAAAATAGTTGGTAGAATTGTCCAGTCTTTCAGTGTCTTGGAATAAGACCCTGTGTCCTGTTTGTGTCAGTCCACAGGGTCTTATTCCAAGACACTGAGAGATGGTCCCGCAGACACAGTGGTCATGTTTGGATGTTATGCCCTTGTTGATACACCCCAAGACTGCATTAGCCTTGTTTGCCGCTGCATCACACCGACTGCTCATATTCAGCTTACAGACCACCTGTACCCCTAAATTTTGTTCACCACAGTGTTACCCAGAAGCGTTACCCATCCAGTATATGTGCTTCTCATTTTGTTACCCATATGTAGAATTCTTCACTTATCCTTGTGGAATTGCATCTTGTTTACATGTGCCCACTTTTCTAGGGTGTTCTCGTTGAATTCTGTTGTTATCTTCCGGGGTATTTGCTAGTCCTCCCAATTTGGTGTCATCTGCAAATTTAATGAGTAGTGTCCCCCCCCCCCCCAGATAATTTATAAAAATGTTGACAAGTATTAGGCCCAGAACCGAGCTCTTTGGGACCCCAACAGACACCTCTCTCTAATTAGATGAAATGCCATTGACGACTACTCTTTGGGTGCGGTTGTCCAGTTCCCCATGCACCTAACTATCCTAGAATCTAATCTGTGGTGCTCCAGCTTACCCATCAGAACATCATATGGGCCCCTGTCAAAAGCTTTACTGAAATCAAGATAAACAACATTGATGGCATTCCCACGATCCAGTAAGCTCATCACTCAATCAAAGAAGGAAACGAAGTTGGTCTGGCAGGACCTGTTAGGAACAAATCTGTGCTCACTTTCCTAGATCACCAAGTAGTTCTTTAGATACTCGCAGACCCCTTTAAAATCTGCTCAAGTATCTTCCTGGGACAGAGGTCAGACTGTAGTTAGAAAACATCATGTAGTAACTTACCCTGTTACTGCACTGTCATATGAGTAGTTTATGCAGACTCCCACTATGCCTGTCGGCTCTGGGATGTTTCTTCACCAATGTCTGCAGTACCCATTGGTGGAGTAGGACGAAGAATTAAAGTTATAATGCTATTGTATTCTTCTTTTTTACATTTCTCTGAGCTTCGCTATTAATGTTGCAACGTGACTAAGAACAAATAGCTTTCTGCCAATTCTCATGCATTATTTATGAAGTTACTGTAGTTTTGCGTCAAGTTTAAAAGATGTTCTTAATCTCATTCTGATAATTTTTAAAATAGGTTAAACTGTGCCCTTAAATGGAAAATGTATTTCAGGTTTGAAGTCACCCATAATTATTTGGATTGAATATTTAGTTGGTTTTTTTAATCATTTAAAAGTTATAGTTGAACTTACTTTGGTAAATTGCAATGTTTATGAACTTCATAATTCAGCCTATAAAATATTAACTGTTAAGATGTAGGCTATAGTATTGGGGTTCTGCCTGTATTCAGATATAACAATAAACTGGTTTGTTTAAACCATGACTAGTGCAACAAAATATGGTTACTCTACAAGGTGTAAGTAACAAATCCTGGTGTTTGTATGTAACCCCAGTAAGTATAATTCATGCCATATCTGCCAGCAGGAAAAATCTTCCCTATACTGCCATCTCTGTGGCCACACAGCTGCAAGAGGTAGACTAGCTCAACAAACTTTGATTTGTGAATTCAGATTTCACAATAATTAGTAAACAAATACAAGTTGTGCTACGCACATCATAAATCTTAGTTTGAAATCCTGGTTTGGTGCCAGCTGACAACCCCCCTTCTTGGTTTGTTGGGATGTATCCAGATGAGATAGCAAACTAGGGACTGATTTATAAATCCATGATTATAAATATGATTTTGCATGATGACTAAAAGCAGCCTCTGTGAACTGATCGTAACTTTTGCTAACACATGAGGTTTATGAGATAGGTAAATGAAAAATCTGAACAGAGCAGGTCAGAAGCTTCCGCTTGTATCTGTAAAAAGGGTAGACCCAGTTTATAAATTACTCGCAATTGTGTGCTTCTTTTTATTATTTACAATACTTGTGCCCCACTGTTCTCCCCAAAGAGAAGAATTATCTGTAGGTACTCCCATGTTAACACCTTGAGTGTTGCCCTTTTCCCTACTGTGGTCACATGATTAGGAGAGATTGTGTAGCTACGTATCACAGTGTGGATGGTAATTGTAGACCTTCATGGGAGTGGTCTGGGAGCAACAGTGGGGGGAGCTGCAACCATGACTCCCCAAAAACTGAGCATGCCATCAGCAAGATCCCATAATGAACCTCCCACATTAGTGTCTTCGGCTGACTGCAAGTTTGCCCAGAATATATCCTTCAAAAAGCTGCTCAAGAATGTAAGTTCTTTTTCTGACCCTCTATCAGATAACCATAGTAATTCTAATCAACAAAATACACAAGATAACCCCTTAGACCTCCTATGAAATCAGTGTCTGGTGACTGCCCAAAAAGTCACTTCAATTTTTGAGCAATTTGCAAAAATTATTTAACAACTAGATTCTCTTAAAGACTTTTTTGATAACTTAAGGAGACAGTCGTTAATTTATGAGAGAAATACTGGGAATGAGTGTGATAATTGCTATAGAGAGCTGATAACAAACAAACAATCCAATCAGAAGAAAAGATAATTACACAAACTTTACAAGTTAATCAAATTATGTTGCAGGTCATCCTAGTAAGAGTAAATCAAAGGCAATGGGAATCTTAAAAAGCTATTATTCTTTCCTTGAGTAAATTAATGTGCATCTCCCCACTCTATTGACCTATCTACTGTTGACTGGCTACCAAGCTCTCGAGCTTTTAAGAGAGTGTTACTGACATTTGAACATGCTACAATTTCAGCTATGCTGTTTAAAATGAAATCCTTTCTTTCCACCTACCAAATTCTACCTATAAGGGTCTTTAGAGATTCAGATGCCCAACCTCTGATTCCGGCCACTATGTTGGCTACTAAGAGGATGTCTCAGCCAAGGACTCCTAATAAAACATCCTCTGCTAAATATGATTATAATCTGTTCAAATGACGGATACATTAGATACAACTCTCCCCTCTGCGGACATAATTCCGGATGAACGACAACCTTTGAGCAGTTGTAGGAGACCCTTGCATATTACAGCAGATGAACAAAGGCTGATGGAGTTTGAGAAATCTTTAAATACCACCTCTATTTCCATGGAACCATTGACTGTCTTTTCATCTCCCAAGGAGGATAACCGAACCAAGCCCGATTGTGAAGATAATTTCCCTGGAATCTCAAAGAGACACTCCACATCTGATGGAAATGTAGGAACTAGTGCCTCACTTTCTGAGCCCCTAAAAATCAAAGAGGGTGAAAATAGACCTCATCCTAATCGAGTATGCCCTAATTAACAGCTTGAGATTTCACATGAAGTGTTGAATCGGACAGAAGAGACTGATGAGGAGCTCTGGAGCAGAAAAGAGAAGCGATGGGATCTGCTAGCAGAAAGGATTGAGCAAGAATCCTAAGAACAGAATGCAGAAAGGTCGAACAGGCTTCCTGTGCAGCGAACTTTGAGGCTCTCTCCTTAGATCCTCGGGTTCTGTGTGTGGGGGTGATGTTCCCCCCTCCCCGGGTGCTGTGTTTCTATTTGGTCGTCCATTAGAACCACAGGGGCTGTTTTGGGCTTGGGAAAACACTATGGAGCTGAAACATTGCTTTTTAGTGATGGTTGTGGTGGTAGCGGCATATTTTTTTCCTTGGTCCTGCTACTTTTGGTGTGCACGATGTCTGGTTTCATGTTGGCCATCCATTTGGAGTATATTTGGTATTGTTGAACAGTGGAGGTTTTTGTTTATTGTGCAGTGATTGTACGGTTTTATTTTGTAGACTGTGGCTTTGTTTCCTATTGGATTCCCTTTTCAGCTTTTGCTGTAGATTTGATTCTGGGATGTGGAAGAAACGGGAACAACAGACAGCCCTCTATAAATTTAAGTTGGTGTTTTGAAAATGAGAAGGAAAGAAAATTCTGACACAAAGAAAACTTTAAAACAGTTTTTCAATAATAAAATTGTACTATCAAACTTCTTTCTTATTTCTATCAAAATCTTCCTTCCCCTTGTTATGGCTGTGGTTTTCTCCACTCTGGTCCCCCCTCATTCCCTCTGCAACATTTTGTGTCTAATGTATTCCTACCCAAGCCATGCCTTAATGTTTTATTGTGCATTGTAAAATACTTGCTGGAATGTACCTTCACAATCACATGCATGTGTGAGAAGGGGGAAAGAAAAGTTATTTATATGGACTCTCCACACCAGCAGAAAGTAGGGAACAAAAGAGAATTTGTGATACCATTCTAGGGTTTTGTCACTTGATTTGAAATAAATAGATTTGAACATAAGATGAGTCCTGCTGGATCAGACCGGTGGTCCATGTAGTCCAGCATCTTATCTCTCACAGAGCCCAACCAGTTCCTCTGGATGTCCAACAGCAGGGCATAGAGACTGAGGCCTTGCCCTGACATTGCCTCCTTCTGCTGGTATTCACAGGTTTACTGCCTCTGGATGTTTTACTTTTTGAAAATGTAATATTAGCAATTTCCTGTTACATGTAGTTAATCTGCTCTCATGTGGTGAACGATTGGGGGTGGGGAGAAGAGATAAATTAGTTCCCAGAAAATGTTCTTAGGACTTATTCTAGGTGGTACTCACCTTTTCTATGCATGTATACCACATATATTTATATCCTTAATTTTGTTAAATCTTATTTCAGAAAGGTAGGAAAATATGAACTAAACATATTCCTGGCAAGCTAGCAATTCCAGTACTGTCACTGCTGCAGGGATATAGGGTTGAAAAGGTTGGAAAGGTGCAAATGGTTTTTAAGAAAGCTGTGAATGTTATTAATGTTTAAAATGCTATCACATGCTCTGAAAATAGTGAGTATGTAGTGTGTAGACTGCTTCTCATTCCTTGCCTGACTCTCAGAAGTTTCTCAACTTGCAACATTATGAAATTGCTTTCAGAACTGGCTTATTATCAGGTCTCCCAAAAGCGACAGGCAAGCCATGTTTGGAATATTCAGGTGAGATTTCAAAGTCTGTGAATAAGTAAAAAAACACATTTTCCATTTAAAAATTTTCTTCTTGACCTTTACTGGTACTCCTCAGTTTACTTGTGTTTTCCTCTTCACCTTTTGATTTAATATTTAGAAGTCTCTTCCCAACCTTCACCTTGCTCATATTTCCCATTCCCTCTGAGTTCCGCAGTGCTTTATCTTTGGCACTCACTGTTCTTCATGTTGTTCTTTCCCACCCTTTATTTATTCAAGCTTTGGCCTCAACTGCTGCATATTTGCAGAGAATTGTCTCAGCTTTCCTTCTTTTCTCCTTCCTATCTCTTCCCTTTTTCATTAGTGCTCGGGGGGAAGTATAGCTGTTTCCTTAAACATTGTCCTAATTTATTTTCTGTCTCCCCTCTTCACCCCCTGCTGCCCTCAGGATGCATATGACACAATGGTGTTCTGTCAAACAATTATGTGTTTGCAGTGGAAGCTCTTGATTCTGACAGTCACAACCTTTGCCCAGTACAGGAGTGTCCCATTACTGAAGAGGGATGGTGGTGGAGACCATATCTTTGGGCAATATGTTTCTCCTTCACTGGGGAACAACATTCATTTAAGCATTCACTAGTGGTGTTAGAATCATAGAGTTGGAAGGGACCACCAGGGTCATCTAGTCCAACCTCCTGCACAATGCAGGAAATGCACAACTGCCTCTCCCCCACACACCCAGTGACCCCTACTCCATGCCCAGAAGATGGCCAAGTTGCCCTCCCTCTCATGATCTGCTCAAGGTCACAGAATCAGCATTGCTGATAGATGGCCATCTAACCTCTTCTTAAAAACCTCCAGGGAAGGAGAGCTTACCACCTCCTGAGGAAGCCTGTTCCACTGAGGAACCACTCTGTTAGAAAATTCTTCCTAGTGTTAATTAGTGTTAATAATTATATTCTGCAAAATTATACTAAGTTCATCTCTGTCCTGATAGCCTGTAGTGGTTGTGTTATGGTTTCCTCTTAGCAGAAAAACACTTAGCAGATGAACATGTCCTTCACCTCATACAGACTTCACACAGCAGAACCAGGTATACTGCATCACAATCTCATATCCTTCAAATGGACAGTTTGGATGATTCAACCCTTCCTTCTCAAATCCCTTCACTCTCGGACATCATCTTCAATTCCCACTTGTCCTCTGAGGGAGTCTTTTGAAGCAAAGTGGAATATGTCTCTTCCTAGACTCCTTGCATTCAAAACAGTATTCCTGATTTCTAGTATGTTGACTTGATGAGCCAGCAAACTATAGAATCCTTCCTTCACTGTTTTCCACCTAAACAAAGTTGTTCTTCACCCAGACTTCTTCCTAAAGTAGTATTTCCCTCTCATCTTGTTATTCTTCATCTCATCATGTTACTTGAAACCTTTCCATGGCCAAAGGATGAGGATGAGAAAGCTCTTTGTGTTTTGGATGCCAAAAGAGCATTCTAGATAGGACTTTCATAGGGACCACAGTCTGTTCCTCTTTCATAGTGGGCATCAAAAGACCAAGTTTCACCTCAATCTCAAAATGGGTAGCCTCCACCATATCTGTATGCTAGCAGTTGCTTCTAAAACAACCCAAGGTACACTCTGGCAGCAAGATTTTCTCTGAACTAGGTTCTTTTTGAGGAGACTCAAAGGTTGATCTGGAAATTATAAAATATTATAAAATAATTATATTTATTAAGTATACACAATAGATATGATAAAAACACTAGGCCTGTAATACAGGCTACATGTAAAACCACTGGTATAAACTGTTACAGAAATATTAAACATAGTTGATGATATACATAATTTAAATGACCAATAGACCATACACGTTTCGGCCTCTTGGGCCTTCTTCATAAACATGATTATTAAAAACACATCCGGAAATTTGAAACCCTTATATCTTGTGTGGCCAGATGTAAAGTAGTACTGCCAATCATAGGCCTTTAAGCATGGTAACTTACTCACACTATCATCGGTTGTAAAATTATCAATGTTTCTGGATGTGTATCACACCAACCGGGTCCACCACCCTGTGTCAGAATTCCAAGGTGCCCACAGGCTCAAAAACGGTTGCCCCCCCTAAATAAATAAATATTATAGTGACAGTCAGTCAGATTTATTACAGCGATTGCCAGCAAAAGAGTACAAATATACATTATAAATACAAAATAAATGATTAATAAAAACCCAGATAAAATATTCTCTCTCTAAAAATATGGCCAAAATTTTAATAACTTAGGATTTAAAGTTATTGACTATACCCACCTTTTCTGAGCAAATTTTGATTGCTACAAAACAGAATTTAGCTTCTAAAACTTCATTTTCCCCCCAACTGGTTTCAATGGGAGATACCTTTATGGCTGATCATCCATCCAACTGAAATTAACTTCTCAGCATCTGTGTACATTATTCAGAGGAGTCTGTCCAATTTCAGACAGGCAGGAGGAGAAGTCCTTTCTTCCTTTCCCTCTAAAGCTCTTTTTTACTTTGAATTCTTCCTGTTGACTTGAATGCTTGGCGGATTACTTCCTGTTTGTCTAAATCCTCATGGGGATACAGATGTCTCTTCACATTTCACTGTAAATAACGAAATAATTAGCTCTCTAGATGCTACAGCATCTGGGATGCTTTTTTTTTGGAGGGGGGAGAACTAGGAGTTTTTATTTTAATTGCCTGTATAGACGACACACCGTGAAAGGAGTACAGTCCTTGAAAATTGTACCCCAATTGGAAAGCACAGAAATTACATCTGGACATAATATTTTGTGTTTAAACCAATGGAAACTAACACATACAGTTAATTGGTTCTTGTAGGTTATCCGGGCTGTGTAACCGTGGTCTTGGAATTTTCTTTCCTGACGTTTTGCCAGCAGCTGTGGCAGGCATCTTCAGAGTAGTAACACTGAAGGACAGTGTCTCTCAGTGTCAAGTGTGTAGGAAGAGTCAGAGAGGTTGGGTTTGAGCTGAGTACTGTCCTGCAGACGTAATGTGCTAATCATTGTCCTGTAAGTATCAAGATAATGTACTAATGAGAGTGTGGTATGTTAATATGGAAGCATTGTATCCTGAAATGATCTGGTAATGTGTGAAATCCAAAGCTAATCTGCATGGCTATTGTTGACTGTAGCCTTTGTTAGTCTGGAGGTTTTTCAGGGCAGGAAGCCAAGCCTTATTCATTCTTAAACTCTCTTCTTTTCTGTTAAAGTTGTGCTGATGTTTATGAATTTCAATGGCTTCTCTGTGCAATCTGACAAAATAGTTGGTAGAATTGTCCAGTCTTTCAGTGTCTTGGAATAAGACCCTGTGTCCTGTTTGTGTCAGTCCATGTTCAGCCACTGCTGATTTCTCAGGTTGGCCAAGTCTGCAGTATCTTTCATGTTCTTTTATCCTTGTTTGTATGCTGCGTTTTGTGGTACCAATGTAAACTTCTCCACAGCTGCAAGGTATACGATATACTCCTGCAGAGGTGAGGGGGTCTCTTTTGTCTTTTGCTGATCGTAGCATTTGTTGTATTTTCTTGGTGGGTTTAAACACTGTTTGTAGGTTATGTTTTTTCAAAAGTTTCTCCATCCTATCAGTGACTCCTTTAATAAATGGCAAGAATACCTTTCCTATGGGAGACTGTTTTTCCTGAGTTTTCTGATTTTTGTTTGGTTTAATGGCCCTTCTGATTTCATTCTTGGAATAGCCGTTTGCTAGCAGTGCGTGATTTAAATGATTAGTTTCTTCCTTGAGAAACTGTGGTTCACAGATCCGTCTTGTACAGTCCATTAATGTTTTGATTATTCCTCTTTTCTGTCGGGGGTGGTGGTTGGAGTTTTTGTGTAGGTAGCGATCTGTGTGAGTTGGTTTCCAGTAGACCTTGTGACATATTTTAACATATTTTAACAAATTTAACATACAGTTAAATTTGTTTAGATCCACATTCATTTTCCTCTTACATTGGATCAAAATGACCCCCCCCCCCCGTTTTCAAAATTTGCTTGGAAATGGATGCACATTTTAAAAAGCCAAAAATATACCTGTTGGTTCTCTGGCCTGAAAAGGTTGCCATATCACATAAAACTATAGCTTACATTACTCCTGGCTGGATTCCTTTCTTTCATGTAGAATCTTTTTTTATCTGGCCACTGCTTTGATTTGGCCTTGTGAACTTTCACAGATAAAATAGTTGGGCAATTCCATAGGATTGGGGGCTCCTGAATTAACACTTCAGCATGAGATGATCGTGTAAATTGGCAGATGAACAATGGTATAGCTTGCATAGCCTTTTTCCTTTCATGCCATTCACTACAAGTCTGGTATTTAGGGTTCCTTCTGATTTCATCTAATCTTCTCTGTACAGCAACCACTGTGTTATTAGACAGTTCTTAAGATTTTCCCAAGGCTCTAATCTTTTATTTTTCAGGATAATAACTGGTAGCCAGGGGTGAATTTCTGATTCTGATGCTGCTTTAACAATCTTGTCCCACTGAAGTTTAATCTTAGAGAGATCAAGAAGATGTGATTAGTGTGTCCATTCTTTGAACAGTTTCTCCGAACGTTGTTTTCCTTCAGCAGTATTAGTTGTTGCCATGTAGTTCTACTTGTTTGGAATATGTCCTTCATTGTAATTTGGTTGTGCTAGAAAGCTTCTCGTTTTCTCAGTGTATCAAATTTTAAGCATTAAACCCACTCTTGTTAGTTTCTCTTTTAAAAGAAGCTCAGGTAACTATTCTTGTTTAGTATCATCTAGTGTTTAGAAAGTGTGCCTGGCATATCTTAAATATTACCTTTAAATAAGGAATCCAGCAAAATACTGTACCCTTTTTGTGTCATGGATGACCATTTTACTGCTCACGACCTTGATCTAGTCCTCAAGGGCCCTGTTAACTGCACTAAGTTTTAATCGATAATAAAAAGTTTGGGCAAAGTTACTTCAACTTTATTATGAAGAGTTATCACTTGTGAAAGGTCAGTTTGTACATTAAAATATACCTCTAGCCACTGGGCACCCTGCCCTCTGAAAATACAGAGCACAGCTGCACTGCTTATATATAATAAGTGTTGAGCTTGTATTTTAGGTGGTTAGAAACAGTGGTGATTATTTCTAGTAAAATGTGAATCTAAGCAAGTTGTTTCATAAGTGGGGAGAACTTAAGGTCATTACAGTAGTGTGTTAAATTTAAACTTGATCTGATGCCTTTAGCAGGGATGTTGAGTCCCCCTCCCCCCCAGTAAGAATGATGTAAATAACTGAGCATTGCTTTGTGCTCTTGGGCAAATTCCCATATCACATTTGACAGGAATTGTAGTGTAAAGAGTCATGCCCCATTGTGCTGCTCGGATGTAGACACACTGAGGGTTATGCTTTATGTGTTTAGTATGCGATTCTCAGCCTTCTGTTTGAAAAGCGTTGTATATTTTGTCAGCTGTTTTTAACTGGAAGAAAAAAGAAAGCATGATCATGCTTAGCAAAGTATACATCTGCTGCATTTCCCCCTTAGTGTGATAGGCCCAAAGTGCATTTTGGAATAAAGTAATTCAGTATTTAGTCCAGAGTAAGGCATATGAGGTGTCAGTTGCTTTTAGTTTCCCCCTTTTAAATAATGTGTGTACTCTAGTCATGAACAGCTGCTTGTATGCATCTGAGAGAGTTTTGGGCTTCTCTTTTCTTGAACACCATTCCTACATGCTGCATAGCAATATCTTTTGAATCCAAGGAGAATGTGGAGTGTGTGGGTGTGGAGTTTGTGGGTGGTGTCTGCCAACTACAAGAATAAAATTCCAATGGGCATCTTAAAGTGGATCCCCACCCTAAGACTGTGCTATCATTAAAGCTTTGTGATGCTTACACAATCTGAATGCTGATTTCTTAAGGGGCTGTATATATCCAGTTTGAATAGTGTCATACAGTAATTGCGACTCTAAATGTAAAAAATGGCCTTAGATGATCATTATTAATATGTAGCATGTGTATCCCAGGCAGCACTATTGGTCTGTTCAAGTACATCCAATGAGCAGTGAAGGGAATGAAAGTGATTCTGTTAAACATATGAAATTATATAGCTGTGGGACTGAGAAGGGATTGACAGTAAAACAGCCAACATCATAATGGCTCTGTATAGATCTGTGATGCGGCCTCATTTGGAATATGGTGTGCAGTTCGGGTCACCAGATCTCAAAAAGTATAGTGCAGAGCTGGAAAAAGAACGCGAGAAGGCAATCAAGATGATTTGGGGGTTGGAGCACCTTTCCTACAAGGACAGGCTGAAGAGGCCAGGATTTTTCAGTTTAGAAAAGATTTTACTAAGGGTGGGGGGACATGATAGAGGTTTATAAAATTATGCACGGGGTGAAGAGAGTTGACAAAGGCCAATGTTTATATCATTCTCTTAAAGCAATACCACACAATGCAAGGTGCATAATCCCTCCTCTAGCTATTTCCTGCCCTCATCAGGGGGATTGGAGCTACCCATTGTTTGCATTTTTTTCACATTTCTTTATTGTGAATATCTAAAGCCCACATAAGCCCATCAAAAAATGAGTCGTGAAGATGCATTTCCGTATCTATAACTGTATCTATAACTGCTTCTCCGCTCCCTGGATTCAAAGGTGCCTGGTGGAGTTGACACCTCTTTTCCTAGCCTTCGTGTGAGACTCCTTCGGTTTGTGGATTGCTGGATAACTGAAAGCCTTGTAGGCTGTTGCCTTCATACATATAAAGGAAATTTAAAATTGGGTGGAGGCAGAAAGAGGGGAAGAAAAAAAGAGGAAATTGGTGGGAGTGTAGTGCAACCTGTGGAATAGGGCAAAGGAAAAATTTGGGAATAATGGTGGTGAGAGAGAGAGAGAGAGAGGAGAGAGAGAGAAAAGGGCTAATATGAGATTTACAGGTTCATGCACAAGAGAAGAAAAGAACGGAGGGTGTCACGGAGGGATACAGATGCACACTTACAGTAGAGAAACAAGACCTTATTTTGGAGCAGAGAGAAAATTTAACTGTTTTTCACAAAAAATGTATTTTATAATTGATGAGATGGTATAGCTGCCTCAAATTACAGAAACATATGGATGTGAAGCTCAGAATGACTTATGTTGAGTACTTGATTTGCAGTGAAAAGAGCAGTAGGATTTTAACCGCTTTCTGACATTTGCTTGCTTACCATTTTCCTTCTAAGTAAATTGGAAACATTACTACTAGAGAGTTATCGCTTAGTCGTTGAGAGCTGTCAAGTGAAATTTTAGTATATGTTTATTTATTTAGAATATTTCTATGTTGCTGCATCAGAATCCTGCTTGAGGTGGCTTACAATTAAAAATTAAATATGTTATCTGGATTTTGTAAAGATTCATGTTAAATTGTGTATTAATGGAATTTTAATATTTTAACTTGCCAGGGACAACCAGTTGGCGAATGTGATTTCAATATTCGTCTGTCATGTATAGAAAAAGAGATTATACTCCCACGACATGACAAAATGAAGACTGGCCAAATTGACAAAGCACAAGAGCCTTTCAGTGTTCGAAACAAACCATTTTTTGACATCTATGCAGCAAAAAAGGTAAATATGTTTTTGAACATTTAATCCAGCAGTCACTCTTTTTAGACATGACTTCAACCTCTTTTAGGGTTTCGTTACAGATAAAACCATGCATGTAACCACAAGTGCTTTTTGTTCTATGTTTAATTAAGTTTTTTAAAATAAATAAATGAATAAAGTGTAAAATACTTTTCTTTTGGAGAGCTTTTAAAATGTTATTTGTATAAGGGTGGCAAACAAGAAAAGGCATGTTCCTGTAGCTAAACTGTGGCATGCATTCTCCATGTTGAACTTAATCATGGTTGAGGTTTCTCTTGGCACCAGCCTTCACAATCGTACTTATTAATCAGGGTTTGCTGTAAACTGTGATGTGAAAACTACAGTCTTGTTTCATCACTGAGCTACTTTCAGAGCCAGCGTGGTGTAGTGGTTAAGAGCAGTGGTTTGGAGCGGTGGAGTCTGATCTGCAGAACCAAGTTTGATTACCCACTCCTCCACATGAGCGGTGGAGGCTAATCTGGTGAACTGGATTTGTTTCCCCACTCCTACACACGAAGCCAGCTGGGTGACCTTGGGGAAGTCATGCTCTCTGCCTCACCTACCTCACAGGGTGTCTGTGGTGGGGAAGGAAAGGGAAGGTGATTGTAAGCCGGTTTGATTCTGCCTTAAGTGGCAGAGAAAGTCGGCATATAAAAACCAACTCTGATGATGATGATGATGATGATGATGATGAGGGAAACTCAAAATGTTGCGGACACATAGATATGGCTGACACTGCTGAAAAGTACTGAAGAAGTGGTAGATTACGGGGAAGCTTTAGGAACAGACCACCCTTAACTATATTCCCTTCTCTCTGACTGTCATGGCAGTTGTCATTAATGATAATGTATTCCATCTCTCTCGTTCTTGCTGTCAGCATTGTACCAATATCCAAATGATCAAAATCAATGCAACCATTCTTTTCCTTCAAAAACTCTAAAATGTAAGTTTTCGCTCCCTCTGCCTCATAGGCTGGAACGTTTCTTCTCTGAGGAGAAACGGGCGGGGGGGGGGTGATACCAGTTAAAATTTAACTCAGCATTATGGAACCTTGCTATAATAAAATGCAGAATGTTTCCCTCAGGATTGGAGAATATACCTTATTCTTTAAAATGCAGTGGTAGAGGAATTGTGAAATTGGGATTCGGATCTCAGGGTTTAGGATCCATGTGGAACTGCCCAAATCTCTCTCCACCACAATCTAAAATTAAGGAAGAGACAACCCTTTCCTCACTCTTTCTTTTTTTTGACCGGTTGTTATGCCTGTGCCTACATGTTACACACTCTGTGGAGTCTCAGCTGGTGGAGGGACAAATAGCGGAGATTATTTTTTTTAATGTAGGTGTCCTCAAGTTTGAATTTGTGCAGCCTTGACAGGAAAAGAATTTCAAGTGTGTCGGAATTTGGAAAGCGGCTCAGAATGGCACGTGTACACTAGAGGCAGATTAGAAAGAGCTTGCCTTATTTGTCAAGCAGAAGGACTATTGGAAGGCAAACCCCTACATTTGTGGGGGTGGGGGGAGAAAGCACTTTCGTATTGTAGCTGTGTCACTCATATTTAAAAGAGCTTAGGGGCAGTTGTCAGTAGTTTGTTTCATATCTATTCTTCATCTTTGTGGCTTCTGTGCAGTCCCACATGGCACTGCGTATGCATGCAGGCCTGTGTGTGCCTGCACAGGAGACCACTTGGTGAACAATGGTTACAGGTAAGTGCAACCCCCGTTTTCTAAATTAAGAACAGAGATATGGAACTCTCTCATATACTTTTCATCCAACAAAAGAAACGGTTTTTTAAAATATGGTTAGTTATTTTATTGTCTCAAATTCTCTGGTGGTTTCTCCAGTCACGATCAGTGGCCATGATCCTGTGATGGTAGCCTGCCACTGCCCTCACACAAAACACTATGAAGGAGGGAACCAATGTGCACCCAAGGTCCAAGGAGGACTGTGGCATGAGTGGACAGAGCCCTGGAACACACACATACCAGGGAGCCTTGCATACTTTAGTTTGAGTCCCCTGTTATAACTGTGTTCTCTTTTACCAGGTGCACATTTAGAGAGGAAAGCATGGCCACTTTGACCACATCACCCCCCCATTTCTCCATAGTGTACTTTTTCTTCTCGTTCTGGGTGAAGGGCATCTTGTAAACTCGCGGGTATTACCATCACGTGCCCAGGGAGGCAGGACTAAAATTTTTCAACTTCCTGTCTCCCTTGGCGGGAAACCCAGTTTCCGTCCTGCCTCGGTTAGGGTGGCAGCTTCATTATTGGACTCCGACTTGCTTGGGAAATTCCTTTGTATGTGTTCCCCTTGTGTTCATCTTTGTCGATACCTGAGTTCGTCCCCCCCCCTTTTTACCATTTCTCCATAGTGTACTTTTTCTTTTCTTTTCTTTTTACACATGCCATTTTACCAGGGCTTTTATTTAAGGGGTTAATCTTTTACCATTTTAATAGCCTGAGAATTTAAACTGCTCAGTGTTTTATGTTGTTTTTATGCTAGGTTTTTAATACTGTGCTCTAATTGTTAACTATCCATTAGCATGTTACGTTTTCATTATGCTTTGTAAGCTACTTCAGGTTTCCTGGAAAAGCAGCATAGAAAATTTTGAAATAAGTAAATACTGCTCACCTACAATGGGATCTTACATCAAGGTAGTTGCTGATATACTGGTAAGCCAGCATCACAGATGTGACAGGCTAGAGAGGCTTTGGAAGACAACTAAGGCAAAATCTGCCCGTGGCGTGCAGTTAAAAATGCTCCCTTGTACGCTGACTCCTGATGTAGGCTCCGCGCTGGTAGGGTAGAGCATGGATTGGTACTGGCACAACTCCAGATATGCCAGCATACGTCAGGGACGGGTCAGCATATTTTTGAGAAATACTTCATGATGCTTAGTTGCCATTCAAAGCCTTTGAAGACTTTGCAGTATTGTACAAAAAGAAGGAAAACTATGTAAACTAATCCTTCTGGAGCAAAGAAACATAGCAACAAATGTAGTCTATAGAATTAACACAGAAAGTATGTTTTTATTCTGTGACATGTTTGCATACAAATTGTTCTCTGGTTCCATGTTTCCTTTCCTTTCGTTTAATGGTACCGCTCCTAGCCAATAGGCTGTGAGCTAACCACACTGAACTGCTGGGCAGAATTTTAAAAAATTATTTTATTTTATATTTGATCATATATATATGATCATATATGTGTGTGTGTGTGTGTTAAGTGCCGTCAAGTCGCTTCCGACTCATGGTGACACTATGAATGAAAGTCCTCCAAAATGTCCTATCTTTGACAGCCTTGCTCAGATCTTGCAAATTGAAGGCTGTGGCTTCCTTTATTGAGTCAATCCATCTCTTGTTGGGTCTTCCTCTTTTCCTGCTGCCCTCAACTTTTCCTAGCATGACTGTCTTTTCCAGTGACTCTTGTCGTCTCATGACGTGACCAAAATACGATAGCCTCAGTTTAGTCATTTTAGCTTCTAGGGTCAGTTCAGGCTTGATTTGATCTATAACCCACTGATTTGTTTTTTTGGCAGTCCACGGAATCCGTAACACTCTCCTCCAACACCACATTTCAAAGGAATCTATTTTCTTCCTATCAGCTTTCTTCACTGTCCAGCTTTTACACCCATACATAGTAATAGGGAATACGATGGCATGAATTAATCTAGTCTTGGTGGCCCAACATAAATAAACCCAACATAAATTTCACTTCTGGAACTGTGATAGCTGGATCACAACCACCCAGCAGAAATTGTAGATTATTAGCTATAGGCATGTCTAAATCAGGAATTAATGGATTAATCAGCTGTGTTCTTAAGTGCTTATATCTTCTACAATAAAAAGACATGCTGCATGGTTTCAATAGAACCACTTCCACATCCACGTAAATGCTCGGAATAGGGCTTTTTAGAATAGCACCCACTCAAAATGCTGGGGGTAGTACATTGAATCTGACTAAAAAGAAAGGTCTTCTGTTAACTGGGATGGTTAAGAAATCAATATACTGACAACAAGAATTTTAATATGTGAACCGCAAAAAAGCAGGAGAGCACACATGGCGGGCACGGAGAGCAGTGCTGTTTAGGTCTCTGTCATGAGTCAGCCTGCAGAGACCTCCTCTGACGAAGAGGGACATCCTCAGGCAGAAGTCCCACAGGAACAACCACAGGGCCTACAGCCTGCCGGAGGGGAGGATCAGCGAAGGTCAGGGGATGACTCACCATGTCTGCAGCCAGCCAGCTCAAGGACTCCAGTTGGACCTGACACCTTGCAACATGCAGTGTCTCCAGAGGCCTCGCCAGGGCCACTGGAGCAGAGGAGAAAACAGGTCCGTCTGGCAATGCAGCAGAGACGGCAAAGTGCTAGGCTGAAGGCTTTACAGAGGAACCTCCCCAGTAGCAGTGATGAGGAAGAGCAGGGCTGAAGCACCACCTGTGAACTCAGCCTCATCAGCATCAGCTGGCTGCTACAGCAGCAGGGGAAGGGATTTAAGCCATCAGTTAGGCTTGGCTGTTGTGCAAGCAACTTGTCACCAACCTCCTTGAGTACCTGCCTTGTTTACCTGCCTTGTTTCCCTGCTCTCCATTGGATTCCTGGTATCCTGACTTCTTGGACTGGCTCTGACTAACGCTTTGGACTTCCCTTGCCTGTATTGATATCTCGGACTCTGCCTTCACTGTGAATGACCTTGGACTGTTCCCCAGACTACGCTTACAGCCCTCGCTCCTCGCCTGTACCATGACAGTCTCACTGGAATAGTCTTTTTTTTCACCAGAGAGCAGGCTGTAGAAAAAGACATAGTTGACAAAAAGTTATTTTCCAATCCAAGCCTCTGATGTTTAGCATCTACATACTCAAACCAGGGATTAAGATATGAGTCCTTGGATAACAAATTTAGAAGGCTACCTCGGTAAGAGCAAAGAGAAATTTTAATCGATAGCTGAAGATTAAAGCCCGCGCTTCTGCCTCCAGGGAATGAATCCCCAACTCAGCTCTAATAGCAATCCCTGCCACACAGTAAGGCGCACCCAGTAACTTTCTTAAAAACCTATGCAGAATAGCATCAAGATGTTCGCCTGCTGAAGTGGCCCACAGAGGAAGCTGTGTAACTATTTTTGCTTCAAGGAGCATAATAGCAGAAGGAATACCGTATTTTTCGCTCCATAACACGCACCTGACCATAACACCCCCCCCCCAGCTGGCCGTTGGGGCGGGGAAAGCCGGCTCGTGCTGGAATGACGCGAGCCGGCTCTGTGTGCCCCACCCGCCTCCCAGCTGGGAGGCGGGTGGGGAAAGCCGGCTGTTTGTTCCAGCGCGCCCAGCCAGCTCTGTGCGTCCCGGGGCGCACAGAGCCGGCTGGGCGTGCTGGAACGGGGCGCACAGAGCCGGCTTGCGTCGTTCCAGCGCGCCCAGCCGGCTCTGTGCACACATTCGCTCCATAACACGCACAGACATTTCCCCTCACTTTTGAGGAGGAAAAAAGCAGGGTATAAAAACCAACTCCTCCTCCTCCTCCTTCTACTACTACGAGGAGGTCCTACTCTTTTTGGATATACCACTTTTTAAATTTTATTAAGTTCTATATTTTCTTTTAAGCTGCAGTAACAATCTCAAGTGCTCATCGTTTCCAGATGACCTAAAATTCCTGCCAGATCTTTGGATAGCCTTCCTTAACTGACTGCATTCCCGATCATATCAGCCGTGCTTCCCCTTAAATTGGGAGGGGCACAAAGATCTTTTAAAGGCCTCCAAGAGGTTCTCGAATGATTTTAAAGCAATAAGTAGGTCAGGGGCATTAACTATTTCTGGAATTAGCTTCTTAAATAAGTTTGAAAATAATAGGGTATCAACCTCCAGTCCACATTGAAGAGTCCACTTTCTTGGTATTCTAGAGAAGGTTTCCTGGTCTGGAGTCTACAACCATTTTGGGAAATAAGGGTGTAGTTGCTATATGCATCTATTCTTCTCCTGCCATTCAAGATGATCAATTCATTGTCTAATGCAAAGGGTAACATAAACAAGCCAGCTTTGTTTATCTTACTATCCCTAGTAGATCTATCATTTAAAAGGAATAAGGACTTGTCAGTATAATCATCCTCCAACCTGCCACTGGCTAGAAACCAGTGCATGTTATCCGCTCCAATACGAGCATTAAAATCTACCATTAGGAAAGCCTCAGGATACTTAGAAGACAGACTACTCAGTTGTTCAGATAAGGAGCTCCACATGGATTTCATTTTCCCACTTATAGAGGATGGAGGTGGTTCCATGTTTCATAAAGTTCACAGAATACTTCAGTGATTTTCAGAGGCATTGTGCACCCTGAGGGGTGATTTCCAATGTGGACAATGCTATGGTGAGGTAGCTGTGCTCACTTTTTCTTTCAGAAGGCATTCAGAAACCCATTTTGAGTTTGGGCAGAACAGCAGATGTTGATTGGTCCCTATCTTTTCCTGTTTCTATGTCTCTTCGTATAGTGATTATTTTTCCTCTTCCTGGCCAGATGATCTGCAATATCCTGGTGGTAGATAAAGGCAGCAGTGCCATCTCTATAGGAGAGAGTGGGCTCTGCCTATAAGCTTGGTGGTGATTTAGAGGACTGTTCCCTTTCCCCTCTGTGTTTGGCCTTGATGGGTGTGAGTATTCCACCTTGTCCCCCCCCCCCAACCTCTGAGGCTAGGAAACACTCCCAAGGGATATCTCTTGAATGTGCCTTCCTGGTATACATTACAATGCCAGGTCAAGGTCATGTGAATGAATGCTAGATCGTCTGTCTTACATCCCTCCCCTCTAATTTTTTATGTGTCCCCTTGTTTGTTTCTTTTAGCCCTTACATTATTTTAGGTTGCAGTATTGATGACACAGTAAAAATAAGTAGATGTAACAATGATTAAAAAGACAAACCAAAGCCTCAGACTGTGGACTAGTGAAATACAGAAAATCCCATTCTTAAAGGTAGCTTACATTCTAGTAAAAGGGAAATGCAAATTTGGGCTTTCAGCTCCTTGTAAGGTTAGCTGTAATTATAAGGAGTAGCTGTAATCAGGTGTAGTTGTCACAGAAACATTGATATGGGTCCTGATTTGTGTTTTAGCGGAACCCACAGATAGATCAGCAAGACAGATGTCTAGATCAGGGGTCTCAAAACTGCGGCTCCAGAGCCGCATGCGGCTCTTTGGCCCGTTGAGTGCGGCTCTCCGAACTTGGTTCGGACTTGGAGCCCCTGCTCTTGCGCCCGCTCACGCTGGCAGCCGGGCTGCGGAGCCTGCATGCCTGAGAGAGAGAGAGCAGGCGAGCGGGAGCGCTGTCTCTCTCCCCCCCCCCCCGCCGTGGAGAATGGCTGGGTCCCCCTTTCCCTTGCCTTCAATGGTTGGGAGGCTAAAGCCTCCCCTCCCCTCTAGCCGTGTGATTGCTAGGTGGGCGGCTTGGCGGTTCCTGCCCCCCACCTATCAGCTGTTGGGCGGGGCGGGCTTCCTTTGGTAGACCTGGCCTCCAGCTGAGTCCCATTGGGAGGCCATGTCTACCCACTGGCTTTCTTGGCGGTGGACCTGGACTCCAAGCAGGGGAGGGGAATCCCCCTTCAGAGGCCAGGGCTACCAATTGGCTTCTAAGGGCCTCCGGAGGCCAGGTCTACTGCCGAGAAAGCCAATGGGTAGACCTGGCCTCCCAACGGGACTCAGCCGGAGGCCAGGTCTACCAATAGGCTTTTATGGCGGTAGACCAGGCCTCCAGACGAGGACTCCGGACGGGGAGGGGGAAATGGCAGGGACTTACAATTTAATTTTTATCAATAAATAAGATCACTATTAAGTATGATATCAAGTTTTATTCAGTGTACCTATAGTTTAATTAAGACTTAAAACTTTAATTAAAGTTTATTAAGTTAATAAACCGTGTACCTACCTATATAGTTTAAGTTTAAGAAATTTGGCTCTCAAAAGAAATCTCAATCATTGTACTGTTGATATTTGGCTCTTTTGACTAATGAGTTTGCCGACTCCTGGTCTAGATGGATGAAGGAATTCAGTTCAACAGATGAACTTGGGCAACATACACCAGAGAAACTACATATTGGATATGCTTTGGGGACCAGATTGCTTCAGATGGTAGCAGCAAGGGGGCTTGCATGAAGGGTATTTTTCCCCCTGCTGTGATTGACCTTTGGCTAATGGGTTCCAAAGGGATGAATACTTTTTCTTCCCTAAGAAAAACCAAGAAATAGATGCAAACAGTGTTTCTCAGTAACTGATAGGCTGTAAAATTTCAGTCAAGCTAATTTAAAGAGGACTGTAGGATAACATTTGTGATAGTGTTAATAGACATCAATAATAGTTCCATCTTAAATAAATAGAAATGTCTTTGTTGGGCTAACGCAGTTTTTGCAACACTATATTTTGCAGTTTTTGCAACACTATATTTTGCTTTCCTATTTCTTCCATGAATTTTGAAAGGACATAAACCTTAATTTTAGTTTCTGATGGCCAACAATTTAAACCAGGAGTGTCAAACATAAGGCCCGTGAGCTGAATCCAGCCCCTTGAGAGACAGCGTGGTATAGTGGTTAGGAGCAGTGGACTGTAATCTGGAGAAATGGGTTTGATTTCCCACTCCTCCACATGAAGCATGCTGGGTGACGTTGGGCTAGTCACAGTTCTCTCTGAACTCTCTCATCCCCACCTACCTCAAAAAGTGTCTGTTGTGGGAAGAGGAAGGGAAGGAGATTGTAAGTTGGTTTGATTGTCCTTAAAAGCTAGAGAAAATTGGAATATAAAAACCAACTCTTCTTTTAATTATTATTATTATGCGGCCCGCAAGCCAGACGAGGGGGCCACCCTCCCCCCACTCTCAATCTGGGCTGTTAAGGCCTGGCCTGGCCAGGTGACATTTAGATCATGTCCGGCGCTCGTAACAATTGCATTAGACACCCCTGATTTAGACTCTTGTGTTGATATGATAATACACTAAGAGGCTAGACAACCCGCTTCACTGTCATCAACATGCTTTCAGTTTTTAAGGTCACAATGAATGTGTCTGTATATTGCACATTATTTTATTTTAGGTTTATACATTCTGCTTCTTGACCTCTCTTCATTATTCATTAGTTCTGATTTTGTAGTTTTTGGAATGAACTGAGTCAAGGATGAGCCATTTTGTGTGGCCTCCACCCCTCTGGCATTTTAAAGGACTGTTTCCCACATGGATGGAGATAATTGTATAGGAAAAAATGTCATGTAGGAAGCTCTCTTAAATAAGTGAATCTAATTGATCTGCTATTACTGTTTAATATTTTAACCCCTGAAATATATTAGTTGCTGTACAGAATTTTCAAGTGACACTATCCTACCACTCGCTGTGGAATTCACCTTCTGTTTGAGTTTGCCCTTGTCTGGCCTTCTCGTAATAATGTCTTACGATATTGGTTTCTAGCTGTTGGGTCATGACCCACAACTGAATTACAGCAATCTGAAATAATCTGTCATTAAAAACAAAAACCCTTCTCTTCCTCCAAGGTGCTTAGGGTGATATATATGGTTCCCCCCTCCTCCATTTGATTCTTACAACAACCTTGAGAGGTAAATTGTTCTGAAAATGTATGCCAAGTTAGTGAGCTGTAGGACTGTGTGGGAAGTTGAACCCGGTGCTCTCCGCTCATACTAAAACATTCTGACCACTATACCACACTGAATCTCTAGTGGGTCACATTTTTTTAAACCTTCTCTTTCTCCAGTTGTCAGTAAAGAAGCAACAATGCAAAGAATCGCCATGCATAGTTGGCTGGTTTTATGGGAAAGAGCAAAAAAGAACTCAGAAATTACTGTTAGAATTTTTGCACCTTACCCAGGTAAAAATCCTGAGTAAGTTTGGTAAGGAGGAAACCAGCAGAGGGAAAAGAAGGGGGAGTGTTAAAAGCAGGCAGTTATTGAAGGTTTTAAAGGCCTTTATTGAAGGTTTTTCTGTGATTGGAAAGTTGGAAACCACTGATTTAAAAATGCCATGTCACCATATATGAACGATGTGGCTTGCTGTTGTGCGCCATTAATGAGATACAACTGGGTGAAAAAGATTAGATTATGTATATTTCTGTACTCTGCTGCATATTCAAGTTTTTTTTAATCTAGTAATTCTTGGCGGTTTGTTTCTGTTCTCATTTATGTTTCTCATAATATGCTTTTTTATTTAAATGACTGCTCTGTTGACACTTATAAGTTCATGTATAAAACATAACATACTATTATGTCCTCGACTAAAATGTCAGTCTGGAAAACTCATCAACTGAGGCGTGCGGCTCTGCGCTGCCATTCCAATTGGTAAATGCCTGTGTGAATAGAAGTGCTCTGCTGCGTGCCCCAAAGGTCATCCGACAAGGAATAAATTTGCACACTTATGGAAGCATGAAGTCTTGCAGTATGGATTTTGAATGTTACATGTATTTTAACTGGAGTAATTAGTAATATATTCTGTCACTCTCCTCCCCCTCCCCCGTTTGTAACAACTGTGGTGGTGGTTTATATCTACCCCAAAATGTTCTCCACAGTCAAATGGAAATTAGTTTTCAGTGGCCATTAGACTTTCAAATGTCTTTTGAAATATAATTCTGTTCTTGTAATGGACTATATTAACTCTTATATAGTTAATTCAAATGTCTTTTCAAAATGTGGACGGAAGATCAAACAAGACCGGGCATACTGCTTGCTAGTTTCTCTTACGAGGACAAAATGAATTGTGGGAAACTTTCCATTTATTTTGGACCAAGACTGCTTTTCTCTGCACTTGAGATGGAATGTTTTTATGAAGGAATGAAGAAGTGAGGTTGACAGGGATAAGGGAATTTGAGGGTATTTGCTGTGGTTGCTTTATTGCTTTTGATATTACTGCAACAAAAATTTGGAATTTATCCAAAATGGAAGCTTTGTGTGTACAAAATAGGAAGTAAGTAGATTCCTTTGAAATGTGGTGTTGGAGGAGAGTGTCATGGATACCGTGGACTGCCAAAAACAACAACCCCCCAAAAATCAGTGGGTTATAGGTCAAATCAAGCCTGAACTAACCCTAGAAGGTAAAATGACTAAACTGAGGCTATTGTACTTTGGTCACATTATGAAGACAAGAGTCACTGGAAAAGAGAATCGTGCTAGGAAAAGACCTAACAAGAAATGGATTTACTCTAAAAAGGAAGCTGTGGCCCTCAATTTGCAAGACCTGAGCAAGGCTGTTAGATAGGACGTTTTGGAGGACATTGATTCATAGGGTCTCTCCATGAGTCGGAAGCAACTTGAGGGCACTTAACAACACACACTCAAAATCCAGTTAAATGACCTCCCCAGTTAAATGGTTGCTCTACCCAACCCTAATAATCACCAACCATTGTTTTCGGGAAGCATCATCTGCCTAGAGCAAGACAAAAAAACCTTACCTTGAAATAAAAATATGTAATGCTACCTGGCCCTGATTACCATTCACACATTTTGAGGACTGCTGTATCTGGAACAATTGGACTGTATCTGGAACAAATGGAGAGAACATTTTAGGTTATTGCCCAATTCCAGTGCCTTCATAAATCACTACTGTGTTTTTTTTTAAAAACTTACTGTATTTACTGTATCTTATTTTTTTCCTAATTGTTACCTGTCTTGGAGACCTGTTGTCAGGGGGAAAGTGGCATTTAAATTCTCACCAAAACAGCAGTTTGACATTTATGTACCGGTCTGCACCAGTACAAGTAACCTATGTCTCTGGTCATCAATAAACGTATTCCCCCCTCCCCAAATTTGAAAGCTGCAGTTTAAACACTTAATGAAACATTTAGTAATTTTTACCATGGCTGTAACTGATTTAATCATTTGATCCTGAATAAGTTAAATAAAGATGTAATCTCTCTAGTACATTTTTATCTCACTCTTCTTCCAAGGAGTTGAGACAAATGTACATGGTTCTCCCTTCCTTACTTTATCCTCATAATGGTCCTGTGAGGTAGGTTAGGCTGAGAGTGCGTGACTGGACCAGGGTCACCTGACAAGTTTCATGGAAGACAGGGGTTTGAACATGGATCTCCCAAACCCTAGTCCAGCGGTGCACAATTCAGACATTTATTTGGGGCCAGACTCATGTTGCATATCCCGGAGCTATCTATAAGGAATAGACTAAGACTCTTTCAGAGGTCACAGCCATTTTTTTAATGGGTTTGGCTATGTCCACATCCTACAAGTGCTGCCTATCCATAGAATCTCTTTGCCAGGCGGGGAGTTGGAAATCTTTACATCTGTTGAACGGAAATCAGCTCATCATTCAGAATTTGGAAGATTGTGTTTTAGAGAGTATTGAACTAAGATACCCTTTGCGCACCTTTGGTGATACTCTGTTTTTGACTTTCCATCTGTCAAAACTGTCCTGGACCCACTGGAAGATGATGTCCAGTTCTGCCTTTCTGAGTTATGCTGGGGTAGGGCAATCATACATAAAAGCCTGTGTTTATATCCCAGTTTGTGTGGCTTGTGTGTGTGTGTTTAGCACAAGGTCCCTGCCTGTTGCCAAGAGGTGGTGCCCTTCCTACTTGTTGACACTGCCCATTCTTGAACCATGTCGTATGAAAACTATTTTTTTCTGTTTGTGTTTCTAACAAATTATCTGTAGCTCGAGGAAAATCTCTCCTTTTTTCTTCCCCAGGTCATGATTCCATTGAGGATTGCTAAACATGAGCAAAACAATAGGATAGAAAGTTAGATCATGATATCTAAGACCGCTGTGCAACCTTTCCCAAATGCTAACGCATAGTATAGCTCTGGCGTGTAACTTCTAAGAATATTAGGTGATTAAAATGTGACAGCTGGTCCTAGCAGGAGATGAATGGGAGTGAGTAAATTTTGTCATGAAGAGTAAACCATAAAACAGCATGGTACTTTTTTCAAACACCAGGACACACATATATTCTGAAAGCGCATCTTTCCTAGTTGTTGGTACTTTTTTGCTTCACTTAATATTCGTACCATTGTAGTTTCAATTATCTTTTAGAAACTGCCATATTTAACATTGCCCTCCAGCCCTTTTTGATGCGTGCATAATTTTAAAACTATTAAATTCCAGATTTGTATATTTGAATTAAACACAATTAATGAATAGAGGGCTGAGTGCTACTTGGAGAATCAGCAGTCCATCAGTGTAAAATGAAAAATGCAGCAGGCAAGGAATATAACTAAAATTGCATGAGAATAGCTGGAAAAATATGTGTATTTTAGTGGACATGTTGAGATCCATAGCTAGGTAGAGAAACAATTGACACCATCTGGAGCTGTTCTTTTGCCAAAATCATGACCTCCTTTCTTTGTTTTTATTTTCAGTTTTTTTTTCCCATTTTCCATGCCTTCAGGAAGGACTGACTCACCTCACCTCTCAGCCCCGGGTTTCCTGCCAGAATTGGCATTATTATTCTCCCTGCCCTTCTCCCAGCTCCATCTGTTCCTTCTTGTTTTCTGCCCTATTTGTCATCTTCTTCTGTTTTTCTCCTTTTCTTCCTTGTGCCCCTTCTGCTTGGTCAGCCCTTCCTTTTTCATTTTCTCCGAAGAAGATTAGAAGATTTTGCACCTTAGTAGTAAAATGCTTTGTGTTTCACTATCCATTATTTTACTAATTTCTTCTTCTAGCATCCCATTTTTGTGTGCAGCATGAACCACAGGGAATTGCACTCTGGTCTCTAATATTATTGTGAGAAATGACCTTGATAAATCATGACTAACTCTACCAATAGCCATTTGAAGCCTTAATAAAGCGTACTAGAGCAAGGAGAGTTGAAGTTTCCAAGCTGCTCAATGAATTTTTTCCCATCACTAACAACTGCAGTTCCTCCAAACTGTCTTTCAGCCGCTGAAAGCTGCCCTTTTTTAACATTCCATCCTACTACTGGTCTTGTCATCACTTGAGTGGTGCATCCCATAATCTTGGTGTGTTGCTCCTCCTTGCTTGCTGTTTGTTCCCTGTCTGTCTGGCCCTATGTTTGTCGGAACCTTCTATCATGGGGCAGTGCAGATACAGTTACTGCGACCACCACTTCTCCTCTCAAGTGCCTTAGCACCTGACTGCAGAGATTATATATTTATACCAGTGTGCAAGTCAACTCCCAGGGATTCCTTGATGAAGGAGATTGTTTGGGTCCATTTCAGTCTGGTGTCAGACCTGGTTATGGCAGTGAAACATCTTTGGTCACTCTTGCGGATGACCTGTGCCAGGAGATGGATGGGGTGTGAGGAGTGTAATCCTGTTGATTCTCCTGGACTTCTTGCTAGCTTTTGACACCATTGGCCATGGTATCATTCTGGACCACCTTTTAGGGTGGGAGGCACTGTTCTGCTGTGTTTCAGCCCTAACCGGAAGATAGGTTTCAGAGGGTGGTGCTGGGGGCTGATGCTCAGCCTCTTGGTCTCTAACATATGGGGTCCTGCAAGGTTGCATCTCCCCCCTCCCCGTGCATTTTAACATCTACACAAAGCTGTTGGGAGAGGTAATCCAGAGGTCTGGACTGGTTTGTTACCAGTATCCAAATGATAGCTCTGTCTTGCACTCTCAGCAGATCCCAGGATGCTGGGGAACCTGAATTTGTGTGGAGGCAGTTGTGGGATGGATGAGGGCTAACAAGATGAAACTTAATCCTGATACAATGGAGGTGCTACTAGTGGAATTGACTCAGGAACTGAGGGTGTCTCTTGTTTTGGATGGGTGCTGCTGGACCTGGGGCTCCTGTTGGATAAACAGGTGGCTTCACCAGCTTCAGCTTTTCCTAGGCAAAAAAGATCTTGCCACTATGGTGCATGCCCTGGTAACAGCTAGATTAGATGGCTGCAGTGTGGTCAATGAAGGCTGTCCTTGAAGCGTGGACATAACTCTTATGTGGCCTTGAAGAGTGAACATGACACAAAGGCTGGCTCCAAGTCCAAGGGAGTGCTTGCAAGATGGAGGAAAAGTATATGAGCCATCATGTCAGGTGCAGATTAAGAGGGTTGCCTTGTACCAGGCTATATATTGTAAGTTTTGGTGTTGAACTTTCAAATTGGGTTGTCATAATTCTGCAAGATGGCTAATTCTCTGCATTGCTTCAAACATACATTTAAATGTATCTGCTGTGGAATACGGTACTTTGACCATGTGGTCCAAATTAATAGCTTGTGCATACAGACCTGCCTCCTTGTGTGTGCATTTTCTCTTCCTCCCCTTTCCCCATCTCTGTTTCTTTCCTGCCTCATACCAGTCTCCAATTTCAGCTCTTCATCCCTCCCACTAAAAATGTTTTTTTTTAAGGTTCCTAGTGTGTGTATGTAGTTAAATACATCTTGGGTTTTTTGTTTTTCCCCACTTCAACCGTTACTCTGAGGGATGGTTTTCCCTACTTCATGGTTTTTCCAAGGCCATATAATCAGCATTCTGTGCTGGAAACAGAAAAATTGTGTGATTTTGATAATAATTTGATCTGTATATTTGTAATATGTTTAAAACTCATTGAATACAGTTCAACAATCTGTTCACTCTACAAGATACCTATATTTATATGCAACATAGTTAAGCATAAGAGAGTCATGAGGGAAAAATCAGAATTTTCTGTCTTTTAGTGGGAAATGGGAAGACAAGTGATTAGTACACAAATAAAAATAACTAGATTAAAGTTATTTAATCTCTTACCCTTTTTGTGTGTGTGTGCTGTCAAGTCACAGCTGACTTATGGCGACCCCTGTAGGATTTTCAAGGCAAGAGATGTTCAATGGTGGTTTGCCATTGCCTGCCTTTGTGTCATGGTCCTGATATTCCTTGGAGATTGCCCATCCAAATACTAAGCAGGGCTGACCCTGTTTAGCTTTGGAGATCTGACGAGATCGGGCTCTGCTATGCTTTAGGAATATTCAGTTTTAATTTGTAAATCTTAAAAATAATTAAGAAGGTGCTACAAAGTATTTAATGAGAGCAGTAAATCTTTGAAGTCAGAGTTTTTTAGTATTCAGACATAGTAGATATATGACATGTTTTGCAGAACTGTGCTGCTTCCTTATTGTGCATGGTTCTGTCCTTTCATGATTTACTTTAATTTTCTCCTACCATGATTATTACGTCAGTGTGAATATGGTCAACGTTTGCCAGAATTGCCTCTTAATCATGATCTGGAGAGGCGATTCTTGGGCTGGACACTGCTGGATGAGGAGGAGGCATATGAGCCTCCACCTTGGCAAACAGTGGTTTGCAGGATGCTTCATTTTTCACTCACTAATACTCACTAAAAAAGAACCAGGGTAGTGTAGTGGTTAAGGTGTCGGACTAGGACCTGGGAAACCCAGGTTCAAATTCCGACTCATGCCATGGAAGCTTGCTGGGTGACCTTGGGCCAGTCACATATTTTCAGGCCTGACCCTGGCAAGTATTTGGAGACCTCCAAGGAATACCAGGGTCATGAGGTGAAAGCAGGTAATGGCAAACCATCTCTGAACATCTCTTGCCTACGGGGTCACCATAAGTCATCTGTGACTTGATGGCAAAACCTCCCCCCTCTCTATAGAGGTATTAGTGTGCTTGGTTGGAGATCACTATTGAGAAGAAAAATGTTTCTGCAACAGCATTTAGTGTGGACGTAGTTAATGCCCCAGAAAGGTTGTTAATTTTACACATGGAAACTTTAGGTTTAATTTTTCAGGATTTGGATTCTCTTAACTAAAGGTGGTTACAGCTCAGCAACTGTGCTGTGGAACTGTGCTGTGGAAATTGATGGAATAGCTTTAACATAGCCTGTTGTGCCTTTTTGGAAAGCAGTAGGCTGTAAACTGCTTCTTGGCAATATGGTTCCCCCCCCCAAAAAAAATCAGAATGTCTCTATAGGAAGAAGTAGGCATATTGGTAATCACTTCACTGCAACTGAATCACTGAAAAGGAAGAGGCTACTTCTACTTCTAGCAGCCTTACTCTTAATTGTCTCATTTTGGCATCTTCTGTCCTCTTTCAAAAATTCATCCAATATATTCTACATTGCAGTGGGAGTCTGAAAATTCTCAGAGACTTACAGCTGCAATTTCAGTTCAGGCAAAACGGTTAATCATTCTAAAGTGAATTAATATGAACAAATCTTAGGCACATGCAGTCTGATTTCCCATCCATTTTATGGTAAGCCAGAGCCTCCCCTTACATCAAAACCAGCAAGCTGAAGTTTTGTGCTCTCCCTCCAAACTGGGTTTGCAAACAACAAACAAAACGGTTTGCAATCCTGGTTTGAACCATTTTACGATCAATAATTTTGACTGTAAATAGGAAAAGTGAAGGGACACAGACCACAGGACTTGTTCATGTATCACATTCCTTGTTGAATCTGAACTGATAGGCTTGCACCCTATCCTCTTTCTCTGCTTCCCCACAGAAAAGGAAGAGGGGGAGTGCTGGTAATTTCCTTCTCCCACTGCAGACCCCCTATTCACCCCCTCCCAACTGTTCTAGCTGTCTGCCGAATGAGACTAGCCTGTATCCATCCAGCCACACAGTTCTAAAGACTTAAAGATACTTAAATTTTCAAAAATGGGGGAGGCAGCGATTCTGCTGATTTCCCCCTCTATCTGTAGATCCCCATTTGTGTTTTTCCTGAGGGCATATTGACCTCCCCAGGAGCAAAATTGGAGGGGACCTTAGTGGTATTCAGTGTGTGTGTGTGTGTGGGGGGGGGGAATTGGCAGAAATGGCTAATGCTATCTTCTGAAAACTTAAGCGCCTTTAGGTTAGTGGTTCCCAATGTGGGGCACACTCCCCACAGGGGGGCAGTTTGATTTTTAAGGGGGGCAATTTGAGAATGAGTTATTAACAGTGAATTTTTTTTATTTCTTATGGTTCTAGGGGCCTCATACAGTATATAAATATATATTATGACAAACACATTTTAAAAATTAAAATCCGAATGTACACGGTGGTCAGCTGGTGACAATGTCACAGGGGAGCATCAGGATTTTAGAGATGCTTAGGTGGGGCATGGCCAAAAAAAAAAAAAGGTTGGGGACCACTGCTTTAGGTCTTAGAACGATGTGGTTTGATTCAAGTCACTATTTTTACTTTCCCCCACCATTAGATCAGAAGACCCCCACTCAGTACTTAGAAATTGCTTTTAAAGGTTTCTTCAGTTTTAAAAGCAGCCAAGCAGCGTTTGGGATGGGACAGAGTCTCCTTGAGATACAGATCCTGCTATCTTGGCCAGTATAGGAAATTTCCATTCTAATATTTTTTTCACAAGAAGGCTTAAAACATAACCAGTCGTTTTCTGATCAATACACTTGGAATATGCAGTAAATTAAACTCTTAAATGTACCTTCGTGAAACGATTCTTCATACCCTGAGGAATTTCATTTCCTTGTGAAGTGTTCTCCAGTATGTTGTGGTGAAACTATCTCAGTCTTGTTTGTTTTTCCTATTTGAGTGGCTCTTGAAAACATCTTGGGGAATTAATGACAAAACTCTGCTTTTAATAAGCGTAACACTGTGAGGCACTGGATTACTATCCTGAATTTGTGAATGTGAATGTGTTGTGAAAGTAAACACTAATGCACTCAAAGCATATGTGGAGGTATTGTTTTGCATGTATTAAGTATGGTGAGGTAACCCATAATCTCAGCCTACCTTTCCTTTCATGGTTTAGGCATGGCATATAATTGCCTCAGTTCTCTGTGTTTAACCGATTACATGCTTTGGTTTTTAAATTGGAGAAAGGTAGCCTTCTATTATATGCCTGAAATGTTTCCGGTCTATAATATCAAATACGCTACCTCAGAACGCTACAGAATTTCCCCTGCCCTCCTTTAAAGATGTACACCCTAAGGTTGCGGTGTCATGCATCACAAATGCATTAGGTACAGAACGCCTTACTTTGGGACACTGATAAGTCACATTAATTGAGACATGGCGAAAGCTGCAAAGTGTGCAGTTTTAAGATCCTAGGACTTCTAGCTCAACAATGCATTATTAATTTATTAATTGGGAAAACTATACATTGAATAGTGCACAAATACATCTTTTAATTATACAGCACTCATGAAGTGGCTAATTTATAGTTAGCAATCATAACATTTTAAGACTTAGTGTGTGCTTCATGTGTTCAATGATTGTTACTGGCTATGAAAGAATATGGAGCAGCAGTGAATAGCTTTTACAGTAGGGGCATACTCTGTAAAGTACGTTTTATAATACTGTCAAATGTTATCAGCTATATTTGAAACAAATTTGAAAGGGATTGCGCAGGGTTGTCAGTTTAAGTGCCCTGGGCAATTTTTGGAGCGCACGTTAGTGACCAGTTGCAATAACTTGGAGCTCTCATTGCTTTGACTGTTATTCCCACATGCAACAGATGGCTCTCGCTGTGAAAGACTGACAAGCTGTGGGATAGCAAAGCATTACTAATAAACCTCATCATATGTTAAACTTGACCTGACATTAATCAGGTTTGGAATGCTACAAATGAATCATGGATAGTAATTAGTGAGCTGATGCTATTAGTGAGCATTAGTACCATACTGTTTTCCTTTTGGAAGGAAGAAAAAAAATCATTTTTATGGTTAATATATAGTTGGTAATATGCAAAATAGGAGCCCCGTGGCGCAGAGTGGTAAGCTGCAGTACTGCAGTCCAAGCTCTGCTCACGACCTGAGTTCGATCCCAACGGAAGTTGGCATCAGGTAGCCGGCTCAAGGTTGACTCAGCCTTCCATCCTTCCGAGGTCGGCAAAATGAGTACCCAGCTTGCTGGGGGTAAAGGGAAGATGACTGGGGAAGGCACTGGCAAACCACCCCGCAAGCAAAGTCTGCCTAGAAAAGTCGGGATGTGACATCACCCCATGGGTCAGGAATGACCCGGTGCTTGACAGGGGACCTTTACCTTTTTTTAAATAAATATGCAACATACTATCTTTAGAACTTCATATGGTGAACTTGCACACTTTTTCCGACCACACAACAATCACCATGACCCAATCAGTTGAAAGTGTGGCCATGTGTTACCACAGGGTCTGCTTCAGTATAAGGCAGCATCATGTGTTCACAGTAATAGTATTAAGAGTTGGTGCACTGTAGCAGGAAGTTCCCAGTTCTAATGTCATCTCCCTTGAAGCAAGTCACAATCCCCTTGTTGCTACTGCTACCCCACCACCAAGCGTACACACGCTGATCTGCGAAAAGAAAGAGAGCGCAACTGCTCCGGTCTGCCTTAGCTTACTCTGCAGAGTGCTGTGATTGAGTCTCAGCATGCCGTATTCTCTGTTTTGCAGCTAGGAAAATACAGCAGCGCTGATGCTGCTTTCACTGCAAGCTCTTTTTCTGTCAGGAGGGAGGAAGTGAACGGGTGTTTCAGATGTGTGCGCTCCGCCTGGTTGCTAGAGGCAGTTTTATTCACCATAGGAGACGAGACGAGTGCCTAGTTGAAAGTCTGAAGAAAAGACATTTGATCGGTTCCTCAGTTTAACCAAGATAAAATAAAGGCATGAGAACTGGAAGGACACATTTTTTATCTCGCATTAAGCCAATAGGGCAAAGCTTTCAGACACATTGTCGAATAGCTGCAGGCAAGTGAGAACTATATGTAAAGCTGAAAATTGCCCCACTAATTCTCAGCACTGGAAGTCATTCCTGGGGCCAACACCCTATTCACTGCTCTGAACAGTTTGTCATAAGTGCTTCCTGTCCAATCAAAATGCTTTTTGGGAGGTGGGGAGAGGAAAAGAGATGTCTTCCGCTTTGAGAGTCATTATTGTAGTCTTTTACACACACCTTAGAGTTCTGTGTTTGGATCTCTGCTCTTCTATGAACTTATGGGAAGATCATAAAAATAAGTATATCTAGAGCCCCCTGAAGGTGTCCAAGTTCTAAAAAAATTTTTTTAAATGAAAGACAGTGAGAGTGGTTGGAAAATGTACTGCCTCATAATTGAGTATGTTCTTGAAAAAAACTTGTACAGTCACTGTATTTGACTCAGTCTTCAGTGGCTTACGTGGAATTGCAATATGCAAAGCATACTTAGCAAAGCTCCTTTGCAAATAGTCAGTTTCTCCAGAGCCTCTAGAAAAGATTCCCTAATATACCATCCTCATTCTTTTTAGCCGAGTATCCATACGATTAATTTAAATGCCTTATGTATCTCCTAAGGGACGTTTAGAATTCTGCTAGCTGGAGAATATATATATTTGAGCTCTGCTGTGTTCAGTGGCCAAACTGTGCTCCACAGTATATATTTTATTCAGCAGGTTCTTTTGATTTCACTTATGTTTCAAATCAGCAAGCTACAGAATCAATAATGCTTTATAATAGTATTCCAGTATGTTGGTCTGGGGAGTCTGAGCTTGTTTTTGTCAGTATTATTCTTCAAACATTGACTTGGGTGTTCACCCTCATCTTTAAGTAGAATAAACACAGTAACCCAATTAAGAAAAACAGAAATAGTAATTGGTTCATATCAAGGGCTAGCTTTTCACAGTTGTTAACCCTACAAGTTGCACTGTAGACATGTTGTCTTCAGGAGTTTATTGAAGTTCATTGCGTAAAAATGCCCTTTGACAACCCAAAAGGTTTGCTTCGACAAATTTTTATCTCCAAAATCTTAGTGTTTCAGAGTAAAATATTTACAAATACATATTTCAGACTTCTGCAGGCTGATAGGTCAAAGAGGGACGCTGGGAAACATTATGTGGCTTTGGAAGGCATATAAAAAGCAAGATGACCTCCAAATGAAAAAAAGTATACCAATTCAAGTTAAACTGGTCAAAAATATTATAACCCATATAGATCTGTTAACACCAGACCTGGCTCCTGTGCAGTTACCATGGGAATATTTGGGGATATTGCCAGCCACACTGTTCATATGAAATGGTGCCTTCTATAGAGATATATAGATGCAGTTGCTCTATAGATGCAGTTGCCCTAATTACTACAATAGCAGCAGATTAGGGGGAAATTATCTGGGATTATAGTAATTGAGAAGGCTTTTCTATATGGTCTTTATTGAAAAACCAGCTCAGAAAAAAATGATAAGTTAATGCAACCAACTGTGATCCCAGCATCACTTTTATGTGCTCCTGAAGCAGTTGTGTGGGATCACTTTGTATGGATCAACTCATAGTGTCTACATAATATAAAGCTGACATTTATCTTTGTTTTTATATAGATGCCATAGAAAATGAAAATTCTGCAGCACAATATTTACCTTGAAATTCCAATAAAAACTTGTTATGTGTTGTGTTTTGCAGCTTCTTGAAGGAAACTTTGCTAGAGAAGTCAGTCATGAAGTGGATGGACTAATTTTTCAGCCTACAGGAGTAAGTTGGCAGGAGTTTGATTTTTATCACTTTAATAACGTTTTCGATATGGGTATTCATCAACTTGGCTACTGAAAATTTCTTCATTTACTGCTGGAAAAATGTTTTTAGCAGTGTAATTTAACATGATCTAAAACCCCTTCTTTCTGGCTTTTAGTAAAATTGTCTGCAGAATCAATTGGCTCCCAAAAGCGATATCTTGCATTATCTTGAAACCTTCACAATAATTTATCCAGTGGTATGTGGGACTTCATATTTTTCCACATGCATCTCTTAATAAATTGACCAAAGGTATAAGTACCTGAGTGTATTCCCTGGATGTTCTTATATTCATGGATATTCAATCCAGTGTTTTTGACTAAATGTGTTAAGAGGATGAGCAAAACGCTGGCACTGTGTGACACATCTTGTTTATTGGGTTATTTGAGAGTTGTGAAAATGAGCAGCAAAAGAGGTAGAACTTTATGTTAATAGAAAAAAGAACAGCATGTTGCAAATACATGTTGATTTGGTAGTTTTCTTAATATACAGAGAAACAGTGTGGAATGGGTAGCTATGCGGAGCAAGTAGGATCAGGAAAGGTAAGCAATAGTATTATTTCCTTCCTTGTTTTAAATTTCTGTGACTTGCTGTAGGTTTAATAAAATATATATTTTCATGTTACCTATACATCTGTCATTAGTATTTTTTGACAATTAAAAATTTATCTTGCAGTTAGAGCTCTAGAAAGGAATGTCAAATGACTTTTATCTTACATAGACAATTCACAGTTATCTCATTTTTCAAGGAGAAAAGTCTTAATGTGATTAAGTGTACATGAGTATAGACATTGTTGAGTAAGCAGTGCCATGGATCCAGCCTGCAATTTATGATGATAGTTTTTTTGTAACTTACAGTAGTAGTAGTAGTAACTACTTCTGTAACTTACAGTAGTAGTAGGGCAATTCTATGTTCTCTAACTGTTGTCTCAGTGTGAGTAACCATATTTTGGGTTCTTAACTGTTTAGGCTTTTGGTGCTTGGAAATGCCATTGGCAGTTAGTCTGAATGCCCTAAACTTTGTTAAATTTTCTCATACTCTGGCATTATTGGGTGTTAAACCCTAGCAAATTGTTTAGGATATCAAATTATCAGATATAAACAGATATTTTTTTTCTCTTCAGTGAGCAGACACAAATGATTTTGGTACAGTTTTTAAACAAAATGAGACTGGATAAGAAAGGTGAAGAAGCACAACATAAAGAGACTGGAAGATGATTAGGTGGTCAGAAGAAATGGCAACAACATTAGTTGTCTACCAGCTTTCATCTGTGGTGAAAAAGCAACCCTTAACTAAAAAAAAGATGAATAGTCTTTGAGTTGATTTATTAAGAAATCCTAAAAGGAGGAGACAGGAATTGGAAACTCATCTTCCACAGGTCTTTAAGAACTCTCTTTTTTAGAAGTAACAACTTTGATTTGATTTTATGGAAGTAAACAAGCAAGTTTGTAGCCAGAGAAGAGGCTTCAGATTCGTAACATGAAATCAGTGTTACAGGTGATAGGAATATATGATTAATTGGAACTCCAAGAAGAAAGATCTCAGGAGTTCCAACCTTTGGGTTAGTAATTGAAGAAAGGTTCTCCTAGGTTCTTAGCTCCGTAAAGGAAAACAAAAACAGCAGAGACAAAACAAGCAAGAAATTTCTTCAGTGCAAGATAATCATACAGAAATGTTGGAAGAGGGGTATAAATTCAGCTCTGGAACTATTTCAGTAGGGTAGCCATGTTTGTCTGTAGTATAAGAGCTAGATTCAAGTCCATTAGCACCTTAGAGACCAACAAGATTTTGGGGGTATAAGCTTTCGAAAGGCAGCTTTGACTCTCAAAAGCTTATACCCCCAAAATCCTGTTGGTGTCTAAGGTGCCAATGAACTCAAATCTAGTGTTGAAACTAGTGTACCAAAGTGGGTAAGAGACTGAGCTATGAACTGGGAAGTTCTCAATTCAGACTTAACCTCTGGTAGGAACCAAACTTGCAGCCAGTCTTTTCTAGCCTCAGCTCTTCTGCCCCCCACATGTCCAGTATGAGGATAACACTGACCTTACAGGGTTGTTGTAAAGAATGCTACAAGAAATATGTATGAATATTCAAAAGTGTGGTGCTTACTGGTATTATTTTTGTTGGAATAGTTAGAAGTATTGGAAATACAGTTTTCCAAAATGAGGTTTCTAACAGTCCAGTCTGCTCTTCCAGCCTAAATTTGCAAAACTACAACACAATAATCCTTCAGATGTGTGACTGATACAGTGTAGGAACATCCTTAGAATGAAGAAAAAAGTTGGAGTATAAAATTTAGCAGCTGGTAAGGGAAATTAGGAACTCCTCTGCATGCATGTAAGTGCAACACATGTACAGATTTCTTTGTCCAGATTTCCAGAAATAAAATTCTTCTTGGCTGTCTGTGTAGCTACCATGCAGGCAGAGAAGGAGGGGGTGTATATACCTGCCTGTAGGTTGAGTCAAGTTAGCTCTAACCTTCTCTGCATGACTGCTTTAAGTGAAATGAGACAGCTGAGCATGTGAGAGAGTATTTTTTTCACTAACCCCTCCCCTCAGGCTAGAGGGCATACAAATTGATTGATAAATACAATTAATCAGTATGTCTTCCTAGGATCACATGAACACTTGGTCCATCAAAGTCAGTATTGTCTACTCAGACTGGCAGTGGCTCTCCAGGGTCTCAGGCAGAGGTCTTTCACATCACCAACTTGCCTAGTCCCTTTGACTGGAGATGCCGGGGATTAAACCTGGGAACTTCTGCATGCCAAGGAGATGCTCTACCACTGAGCCACAGATCAATTTTAAGACACATTTTTCTATTACAAAGCCAGTATTTTCACTAAATAAAAACCCTTGGCAAAAGCAAATGAGCAAAATGTTTATTTTCATAAACAGTTTTGCTATCATTTTCCTTTAATAACTGAAAAGGTCATATATAGCCAATTGTACAGAAATTGTTATTATTTCCTAGATGAAACACTTCATTAAAAAATAAAGTATGAAATGGTCCATTTAGATCTTGACAGCTTAAAACTTATTTCTAAGAGGTTGCTGTAAATTCTTTTGCTTGACATTATCCATGTAATGTAAGCTTATAAAGAAAAATCTTTTCATTTCCATAGCTTTTATATCAAATATGTATGAATGATTATATTGCTAATGGTGCCTTAAAACTTTTGAGAAAATGAAGCTGGCTTATCCATGTTTCTTTTCTCTTGTGTACTTTTGCAAGATATGCTGCTAGCTACTAGCATCTGTGTATAAATACTTCTTGTATTATCTGGAAACCCCATTTTTAGAAAACGGGTGTGGAAAGTAACAATAGTGGAACAGTTGTCTCAGTCTGTTCTCTGTCTCCCTTGCTCTGTTTGTAAGCCATCTAAATGCAGTTGATCCACAGTGCTAAACTACACGTTCGTGATGCCCAGTAATAGTATTGTTTTGGCACTTTATAGCATTTAGAATAAAGTACTTTGACTTGACTAAGGGAAGTGGCTAAAGACTTCATGTCTATGGTAGGCATGCTGTTGACATTCTTAATACACTCTGGGGATAGAAATGAGATGCTACTTCCTTGCTATTGTGTTGTTTCCTCCTTTTGCATTCCCTTGCTTTTGTTCTGCTCATCTCTTTCCTCTGCCTGTCCATCCATGTCAGTGTCCTCTCCTACTTGTCTGTTTTGGGTTTCTCCTCCCAAATCTCATGTCCCCGCTACGTAACTAGAGCACTGCTCAGTTTTTGCAGCTGGTTGAAAATACAGCAGACAAACAATTTAGACAAACAATTGCGTTTTGCAACTGGGACATAGCTTAGTGGTACTTAAGCTCTTCGATAGTTCATATCCGGAAACCATGCAGAAATCAAAGTGCGGTTTTTGACCCTAAAGCTTCGTTATACTTTGGGACTACATATCAGTGCTAGCCTGCACACCAGATAACCTCTTGTAATGATGCCCTTCATTATGTGCTCATTTGCCTGGCACCTTTTTATTGGCAAACCTGGTAAAGACGCTGTTGTTTGCCCAAACTTACAACAGGCCTGTTTTATGCTGTTGTGTCTGTTGCTGCCATCCTAATCGCTGCTTGGATTGATTTTATCTAGTGATGGGCAAATGCTTCCTGGGTTCAGTTTGGAATTGGGATAACTGCAACCCCAGTGCCTTAGATGCTGTATTAGCAGCGTGCCTGAAAACTTTGGAAATGTAGGCCTTAGCCCTGACACTAAGATGTCAGGCACCTTTTAAGTGTGGATGCAGGTGAAACATTATATCTGTATTAGAAGGGGATGAAGAGGCAAAGGGAAGGAGGCAGGGAGAAACAGACTTCCCCCTGCTCCCACCTGAGCTACAGAACTGGGCAGGTAGAAGGAGGAGAGAGGGAAGGAAAGATAGGGGTGGTTCTTACATTGGTTAAATCTCAAAATGAGAAGAATTATCAGATTGTAGTGCTTGCTTTAGATTAGAAGAAAGTATCACAAGCCACTCAATTTTTCATGCTGAACCTAGAGACCTTTGTTGGTCTCTCTAATTTCATCTTACTTTTAGTTTTTAATAAATTATTAAAGTAGCTTTTTATTTGTTAGACAGACTTTGTTTTCCTGCCCTTCTGCAAATAGCATGTGGACAAATTAAATTAGACATATCTTATTAGAGGGAGCAGTACAGACAGCGGTAACTTCAAGAATAATATTTTTTCTTGTGCATAACTTGCAGTTACATGCTTTTTAAAGCAGGTAGCCTGAATTCTTTTTCTGCTGATGGACATTATGATTTTCACTAACTAGTAGGGTTTTGGAAATATCATTCTGAACAAAAGAAAGCATTGATAAAAAAGCAGATGTTTTACATTGCTTATAAATCTGCAGCCCACTTTAGAAGAAAAAAAAAGAATTTGACAGCAAAACAGAATAATTTTACATCTAAGGGATGCTATATATATATATATATATATATATATATATATATATATATATATATATATATATATATATATATATATATATATATATATATAAAATTCTCATTGTGTAAAATCTCTTTTTCATGTGCTTCCTTGTTTCGTTCAAACTAATACTTTCAAAATCCTTTCTTCTTAAATGGTATCAGGGAAAATCATAATGCCCACTCATCAGAAAAATTATTTAGGCTAGCTGTCTTGGAAATTACAGGTGGGATATCTTCAGGCTTTTGAGGCCACTTGATCTTTAAGCAAGCAATCTGCAAAATTGATTTACCTACTACATAGAAGCATTATTGACTCTCTCTTTGAAAAGAAAAGGGCGCATATTTTTATTCATAAAGCCTTTTCCTGATGATTTGTGGCTGCAAATAGGCAGAGATTAAGGTGCTTTAGAAGCATCTATTGAATATCAAAGAAAAGTTTTTATCAGCAACTTCCTAGTTTCAAAACGAGTATTTTTTTCGCTCATATATTTGATTTTGTAGTTTGTGACTTAAGATTTCTTCTAGATATACTGCATGAACCAATCTTACATAAAGCGTATACTTCAGTGTCTTTTAAAAGAGTGTGGTTTTCTAATCTCTTCTTAACATGTATCTGCTTAAATTAAGCTGGCCACATTATCCGGAAATTAAGATATTAAATTTCAATGAGCCACAAATCCTTTATATGAAGGGGAAATCCTTTGTTATACTTTAAAATACGTCTTTCTTTGTCTTTAGAATCAGGGAAATGACAAGAAACTTGAGGAATAAAATTAGCTTTAAACCATAGATATTTTGTAATACTCTTTAACTCTCTCACTGGAATTCATAATGGACTTTTAGTTGTTTACATCATCAATTGCAGGAGGACAAATTAATCATTCTACTACAATTTAAAGGTGCACTTAAAATTGTAATGGTTAATAGTCTATAAAATAACTTCAAAAGCTTATGTTTTGTATCACACCACAGAGCTAATTTTCCCTAAACCACCTCCTAGGGTTTAATTGCTGATTTCTGTTTCTTTGTGCCTTATGATTTTTAAGAAGACCTTTATGTGAACTGGCAAGAGATTTTTCAATAATGTTAATTAGGAACTGTGTATGCAAAGCTAAGATTTGGCTCGACTTGGAATAATTAGACGTAGACGTCCTTGCATTATTATTATTTAATATTAATGTCATTGTAATACCCAAGACATGCTATCATCAGTATTATTGCGTTAAGTCCTATGCAGATATGTATGAATCTTGGTATGAAGATCTGTATTTGAAGAAGAAGGAAAGGCTATCAAATGCTTACAATATAATCTGAAACAAATACAATCTGTTATTTGATTACCACTTTTGGAGAAAAGCTCTAGCAGCACAATATATTTAGAATTCAAAGCAGAACAAAAATTCTACAGTGGTTTTCCTTTATTTATTTATTTAGAATATTTCTATGCCGCCTCTTTAGGGTACTGCTCGAGGTGGCTTACAATTAAAAACCACAATATACAAAAAAAAAAAAAAAAACAAGCTGTTAACAAAACAAACCATTAGACCCAAGCAACATAAAAAGGTCTGTAAAACAGAAGTAGACCATTGAGGTGGGGGCGTAAATGATGGTTTAAGGCACTATGGCCATTTCACGTTACTGGCCCGTAGTTTTCAGGGTTCAATTTCAGTGAAATGTCACTGAATAAAAATATTCTAATTAGGCTAAATATAGATGAAATAACGACATCTTCTCACAATTTTTCATTATGCATGGGCTACTTTATTTTTATTTAGAAAAAATGTGACCCAGTTTGTTTTATTTTGTGATATTTATCCTGTGAACAGCACATAAATTATACTAGTGGTATGTATCCAAGCACATTGAATTTTCCCAAATTCCTCTGTCTTCCTGCATCCCCCAGAAAGTTCATTCCTAGGATCATGGGATTTATGCAGAGGAACAGTAATGTGAGTCAGTGACCTGGAGCGTGGGGGATCAAGGCAATGATCAGAGTGAGTGGGTAGGCTCATATGGGAGAAGGAGGTCCTTAAGGTCTGTTGGTCCCAGGTCGTACAGAGCTTTTAATGTCATTACCAGCACCTTGAATTGAGCACAGAAGCGAATTAGAAGCCAGTGTAGGTAGAACAAGACTGGAGCAATGTGGTCCCTATGACCCATTCCAGTCAACACTGTGACCACAGCATTCTGTACCAACTGTAGCTTCCACATAGAACACATTGCAGTAAGCTAATCTATGTTACCAGGGCATGTACCACAGTGGCAAAATCTTATCAGCCCAGGAAGGGCTGGAGCTGGCTCACCAGCTGAAGCTGCTAAAAGTCACCCCTGGCTACCACTGCCTCCTGTTTATCGAGGAACACTGAGTTTTTAGTGGGATGAGACTTCTTTTACTGGATATGCCTATCTTGATTAATGGTTGTTGGTTATGTGTAAATGTACTGGTCTCTACGTCACTGTGATGTCAGAATTTCTATAGTTGCCTAAACTGTGCTTTAAATCTTTGCAACTGCTGTGGATTCTTTGGGTGTCAGGCACTTGTCTTGATTAATCAATAAAAGTAGTAGTTTTTCTAGAATAAAGACTTTGAACCTATTGGTGTTAATTGGGTAGTGGGATCCCTTCGTTTTGGTTTAAATTTCTATGTCACCCCAACAATAGCATCTCCATTTTGTGGGGATTATATTTCCGCTTGGGGAAGGAGGAGCAATTTCACCCTCTCGTGCACCCTCTCATTCCAGCTGCTCCAACCCATGCCGCTGTTCCTCTGCGTGGGTCCCATAACCCTGGGTCTGATCTTTCCAGGGTTCAGAAAGGGCTGCAGGAACAGAGAGGAATGCAGGAAACTGTTCTGTGCATAGCGTGGTGTAGGATATATGCCCTTGTCCTGTTGTGCCATTTGGACATTATCTTTCATCCCTTGTGCAGGGTCTTAATTAGCAATCCTCAAACTGTGTGTCAAAACCAAAAAAACAGGTTGAGACTTCCTTGCAGGTGGATTGAAAAGCCAGGACAGAGGAAGAGAATGATCTGGTAGAGCAAGCTCTGGGAGGCTTTATAGCAAATTTGAGTGTCTATAATGTGCAAAATAACCATAAAATACAGCCTGTTGCTCAGTATTTCCATTTATTTAGAAAGGCAAACTGTGAAAAATAAGAACATAAACTTGTTCTGTATTAATTGATATGAGATTCCCTCATTTCATGCTGGGGAAGGGGAAAGTAGTGTGTGTGTGGGGGGGTATTTTGCAAGTGAGTTCTGAATAGTGCAGTAAATTTACTGTAAATCTGTGGAGGTCAATCAGCGTGGCTTCTGCAAAGGGAAGTTCTGTATCACCTACCTCTTGGATTTCTTTAAACAGGTTACAAGTAAGTGGGCAGTCCAGTAGACATCATATACTTAGACTTCCAAAAAACTTTTGGGAAAGTATCTCACCAAAGTCTCCTGAGTAAGTTTAGCAATCATGGGATAAGAGGGCTGGTTCTCTCATGAATTAAAAGTTGGTTAGATGGCAGGAAGGCAAGATTGTGAAAATCTTTCTAAATTAAGTGAATGGGCTACCACATGGCAAATGGAGTTCAGTGTAGGTAAGTGTAAGGTGATGCATATTGGAACAAAAAATACTAATCTTGAATATATGCTGATGCAGTCTGCCCTGACTAAGACTGAGATGGAATGAGATATTGGGGTTGTGGGAAGCAAAATGTGCTGTAGCAGGGAAAAAAGGCAAACCCCATTCTAGGAATTATTGGGAAAGGGATTAAAAATAACGTGGCTAATATTGTAATACAGCCGGATGCAGGATGCAGCTAGATGCAGGATATAAATCTAATAAACAAACAAATGAATAAGAGATGGTTTACCATTGCTGGCCTCTGTGTAGTGAACCTGGACTTTCTTGGTGGTTTCCCATCCAAGTACTGACCAGGATTGACCTTGTTTAGATTCCAGGATCTGATGAGATCAGAGGTACCTAACACTAGTCCCTCACATTTTGCGGATTTTCTTAAAGTCTTATACATCCTCAAGAAATAAAAGTAACTTTTCACTTGTAAATAGTAAAAAGAAATACTGTATTCTTGCTTGGCAGCTTAACTGCTTCATAAGAGATTATTATATTATCTTTGATCAAGCACCCATAATGAGCTAAACCTACTTTCCCCCACATTTCCAACCTATTTGTATTTTGATTTATTACGTCCCATTTTTTCACTGCTGGAATGAAGGATGAAGTGGCTGGAGCTATCTGATTGCTAATTTTGTCCCAAATTAACATTAAATCATTTATTATTTAGTATGTATTTCTTAAAGCTGCAAACATGTGAAGAAGATGTCACAGGAAGGTTGTCATATATGGTATTAACTTGGTTTGTGGATAATCTTCTTATTATGTTGGGACTGTTTGAGCTAACAGCCTCTCTCAACAGAATGTCAATTTGCACATGGTCACCTTTTACTCTTTGACAGATCAGAGTAAAGCGAACTAATTATTTTTATCTAGAAATTTAGGTCCCTAAAAGTGTTTCTTTGACAGTGAGCAAACATCTCAGATGGAACTAGACTCCATAAAATTACTTTTTTTCTTTTGGGAATCCTCTGAATTTTCAATGTTTTTACAGTTTTGCATTTTGGTGAACAATTCTTTAAGAGAGTTAACTATGGGCCTCCATCTGAACGTTCTGATGAAATTCTTTATAAAACCAGACAGTGATTTTATGTGGTTCCCTGCTTGTTATTACCAATGGTCCAAAACAGGGCTGTCCAACATATGTCCCACGGGCCGTATCTGGCCCCTTGAGAGCTCTTATCCAGCCCGCGAGCCAGCCAAGGCCGCTGCCCCCCCCCGTGCCATTCTGGGCTGGCGAGCCTGCTACAGGCAGCCACCTCCCCTCCAGTCCCGATCTAGGCTAGCGAGCTCGCTGCAGGCTGCCAAGCTGAGGCAGCCACTCCCCTCTTGATCTGGGCTGGTGAGGCATGGCCTGGCCCGACCAAGTGACATTTATGTCATATCTGGCCCTTGTAACAAATGAGTTCGACACCCCTGGTCCAGGCTGTCCTTTTTTTGCTAATCAGTCAAAGTATTGTTAGCCCTGGAGAGCAAGGAAGGTGGGCAACGAGACACTGATTGCCTTTTGTTATTTTTAGAGCTAATAATTGTGTGGGTTGGTTAGTTTCAATATGCTGTACTATGCAAGGGTGGAAGAGTTAAACCTCCTCTCCGCACATGCCATGGCCCCAAGGGAAATTGTGGAAATGAGTGACAGCTATTTGCTTTTAATAATGGAAGTTCCGATAATCTCATTTAGTTAGGCCCCAAGAATGTAGGAATTAACTATAAACATTCTGTCTGTATTTCTGTGTCTTTAAGAATCAGGTTTCTACTTCTGTGGGTAATAAATATATTTAAATTAACTGCCTACTACTGACTACATTCACCCTATTGCTACCCATATCCAAACTGCTGTTTTGCTTTACTGCAGTGAAATGTTGAAACAGTACAAAGCTCATGGTGAAGGGCCAGGGTTCTGATAAGATTGCTGTGCTCAGGAATGTAACATTTCAAGGCAGTGAAAATCTCAGGGTAATAATGTTACCCTTCGAAATGGCTGCCCTGTTTTTTAAGAAGATATTGCTAATTTTCACAATGAGGGGTTTGTTTGTTTTTTTGGTCAGCATATTTTGGATCTCAGGAAGTTAATAACCAGCCTAAGGGGGTTAAAGACCTTCTGGTTTATGTCACATTTTGGGCAAACCTTTTTAAATATGATAGTTATATCACTCTATTGCTTCCTTTGTGTTTTTCCTCTCTCTGAAGAATAGTCCTAATTAAATTCATTACCAATGAAATTGGCCACTTGTCATGCCAGTACAGCTCTCTCAATTTGTTTGTAGACTGGCCTTTTACAAGAACACGCTGTCAATGTACTGTGATAGCATTGACCCTTACAGCTGTATTTTCTGGCCATGAATAATCATCCATTATGCTCAGTTTCCATGGCAAGTTTCCCAGCAGTTGTTCTCTTAAATTACTTTTATCCGATTTTAGTCATATTGTCCCATTTTGTTGATGGGTAGACTAAATATACCTTACTAAAACATGATATTTTTCCTGTACTGTAAGGGTAGGACTACATTATTATTCACTGTGATGGTGGCTTTTTTCCCTTCTCTTTTTTTCACATGTACAGAATATATAGCCAGTGCTTTTCAAATCTAGGGATTTCAACTGCATGGTTATAAACCTGGTTATGCTAGATTTGTTTACCTTCCCTCTCCAGTGATGGTTAAGCATCTTCCCATGAATTCAGCATCAGTATCTTTTCAAGCCTGTCCACTTTTGACTTCCAATTGTCAGTGGAAATGAGCAGTGCTTAATTCTGGAGCCTGCACTTGAAAGCTGTCAAGTTTTAGGTTTTATTAAGAGTGCAAGAGGAAGGAGCAGTAGCATTGCTTCGTTTTTCATCCCAATGCGGCTTGTTTTCATTGATCTGTTATCTTTATCAGCCTCTAATTTAATTATCTAGTGAAAATGTGGCTTCTCTATGATATTTCTCCTGATTCAGTGGCAACTCATTCTAGTATAAGTAGACGGTTGTTGCAGCCAATAGGAGACAGATGCAACAGAGCAGCATAAGGATTTGGGGCAGAATGTATCTGTGTTCTTCATTCTTTAATCTCTGCCTTTATCTGAAAGACATGTATTTTAGGAGTTAATGACAACAGAATGGTTTCTGTTCATGTCTTTGTAGATGTTTTGCTGTCCTGGTTAGCAAAGGCAACAAACCATGGTGTGAATCTTGCCAGATAACCAGCAGGGGCTATTGCTTGCATCAAAGGGCTGATGAGAAGGAAGCTTTTGAGTTGGATTCAGTGAAAAAGCTTGTGAAAGGAAACTTATTTAGGGAATTTTTATGCCACCTCTCCAGAGTCCTGCTTGAGTAGATTGGATGGATCTTTCCTCACCTCCCCCGCCCCTGCTCCAAAATGTCTGCGCAACACCTCTGTGAGGGTTGGGAGAGCCTTTCAAACAGACTGCATTGCAGAGTAGGATGCTGCATCAATGTGTGTGTGTGTGTGTGTAAAGTGCCTTCAAGTTGCAGCCGACCCCTTTTGGGGTTTTCATGGCAAGAGACTAACAGAGGTGGTTTGCCAGTGCCTTCCTCTGCACAGCAACCCTGGTATTCCTTGGTGGTCTCCCATCCAAATACGAACCAGGGCTGACCCTGCTTAGCTTCTGAGATCTGACGAGATCAGGCTAGCCTGGGCCATCCAGGTCAGGGCGCTGCATCAATAAGGAGGTCAAATGGCCCCTTTCTTCTCCTTCTGCTAGCAGGTTGCATCAGCAGAGGAGGGAGAAGTAAGAGATTTCAGCTCAGCCAGCTCCTTCTGTGATCTTTTCCACCAGATGGAACACATTCTCTGAAAATCTGTTTCCCCCCCAGAATGACTTACAGTGGTATATAGTGCACCGTCTATTGCACTATAATGCAATGTCTTTGCTGCAGGCTAGTTTTATGCAGTGTGGGCAGCCAAGTAGCCCTGTTTCCCCCAGAGGCCTACTAGAAATGCCAGCCACAACTTTCCCTGTTTCTCCACTCTCCTGCTTCATGTATTTGGTTGCAGAGAAGAGCCTGTATACAATGCCCCAGGCTTTAAATGTGAGAGGGGTGGGAAAAGGAGGGGTGTGTTTGTTCAGGAAATTACAAGAGAAGGACATAAGAATTGTTAATAATCATGGTCTCTGTGCAGTCCCACATGGGAACTGCACATGCGCAGGCCAGCCGCGGAGAACCTTATATGGAAAGCTTCTAGAAGATACAGGATGCTCCTCCCTCCCCCTCCGCCAGGCGGGGGGAGCGGCCATCTCTCAGTTCTCTCTTTGCCGCCATGGAGAGATGATATGTGGAGAGCTTCTCCTTGTTACCGTAGTTGGTGAGATTTTCTTCTGATGGCTTTATTCAAGAAGTGTTGGTCCTGTGGGACAAAATTGGCTCAAATTGATGAGTATAAGGATTGTTTATGTGGTTTGGGCAAGGAGCACGGCCTCTTGCTAGGCTTGTAGCCTCTTTACACCCAAGGAGAGGCAGGAATGGGCTTCCCGCCTCAAGCCGTCCATCTATAAAAAGCCATTCTGTCCAGCTGAATCCCAAAGCCAGGCTCCACTGACAGGTTTGGCTTTTCTAAAGAGTCCGTCACAATCTTCGAAACGGGCATCTGGTGAGTCTTCCTCTTCTTCTAAGAGCAAGAAAAAGAACAAACGATCCTCCAAGTCAGCTCGGACTTCGAAGACCAGTCCCACTCCATCTAAGTTGCTTGGATCTGAGCATCAAAGTTGAGCTCCTCGATGCCATACCCCACCGGTGTCGACAGAAAAACTTACAGCTCTGTACAAACCAGCCCAGAAGAGGTCTCACTTGTCCTCACATGTGGCTGATGCAGGGCATTGTGGCAAGTCTCCTCGACTCTGCTCCCCAACCAAGATCGCACCTGGCAAATAAAGAGACATTATGAGTCCAAGGATGGACGAACTGGCTCCACTGCAATCATGCCCCCCACTCGGAACAGACCAGAGAAAAGACCTTCGACAAAATGCTCCAGTGTTTTGCCTTCCAAGGGAGCGGGGAGAGGTCGACCTTCTGAACGGAGCCTTGCCCCATGGAGAGACTGAGCTCCTCCTCTGCACCAGTGTTCGCCTTCTACAGGTCGGAAACAACATGGCTCACTGAGTGCGAGACGTACTCTATCGCCAGGTGAGAGAATTTCCTTCTCCTTGTCAGAAAGGGACATCATTGAGATTCTCAATTTTCCCTCCAACATCGACTCTCCTGGATGAAGAGGCTCCCATTGAAGTTGAAGTGACAGTTCTTGTCGATACTGGGACTCCAGATCATGCTCCTGCTGCCATTCACCTCCTCATCAGGAAGTTAGAGCCTTTAACAAACAATTACTCAGAATGGCTACTGCCTTGGGAATGGTGGTGACTCCTTCACAGCCTAAGGAGGAGGACCTGGTGATGGATGTGTTGTTCACCACTGATGTGGAACAGTCCATATCCTAATGGTCAAGGGGATTCGGGCCATTGCCCACAATAACTGGGCCAAACCCGCCTCCTATTCGCAAGTATTGCGGAAAGTGAATAATTTATATAGGGTGGAAGACTTGGACACACAGTGTCTCTACCAACACCCTCACAATAGTTCTTTAGTCACCGAAACACTTCCCTCTAAAGGAAAACTTGGGCCCCATGCTGCCCCTTTAGACAAAGAGGGCAGAAAAACTTGACTTGGTGGGAAGGAAATGTTACTCAGCGGGTTCCCTGGGTCTGCGCATCGCAAGTCATGGAGCCCTCATGACCCGCTACCAGATGCATCTTTGGGAAATGGCCACACAGTTATGAAAACATGTCCCATAGGACAAAAAGCCCGCGCTATGCAGACAGAGGGCTTACAAGTTGGAGTGTCATGAACTGTATGCATCTACGCATACAGCAGAGGCAGCTAGTCTGACAGAAGGAGTTTGTACACTCCTGTTCAACTCTTAAACATCTGAGTCACTCTGATTGTATGGGTTCTATATTCCAGATTCTGTGGGGTTTAAAAAAACCCGCACAGTTAGGGATATTCTGACAAATTGGTTTCTTATTTATATTAAAGTGGTGAGAAAGCTGCCCATCATAGAGCTAAACAAGTATAATCAGACAGATCAACACGTGAAGTATCAAGCTGTTTGACTCCCCCTGTGCTGGGCAGAGTCCGGAGCTGTAGCACCCTGCAGCATTCTCTTTTTCTTGGTCAGGTTTTGGATGAGCCTCAGACTAGAGAAAAGAGGGGGGTTCTGATTCACCTTGCTCTTTCTCACACCATTTGCCTCTCCCCAAGCATCGTGGGAGTGGCCTGGCCCTTCCTCCCTGGCTCTTCTCTGACCTATCTGTTAAAGGGTCTTCTGGGGGTGGGACATCCCCATAGTCTCCCCTGCTCTGGCATTGAGTCCTGAAGTGTAGTGGGACCCCTCTGCCCGGGTCTCCTCAAGTCTCCTCAAGCCCGGGTGTCCAAGTCCCCTGCTCTGGCATTGAGCCCTGAAGTGTAGTGGGACCCCTCTGCCCGGGTCTCCTCAAGTCTCCTCAAGCCCGGGTGTCCAAGTCTTCTAACCCCTCTACCCGGGTCTCCTCAAAGGGCTACTATTTCAGTTCATGTCGGCCTTAGGAGGCTGATGCTGCCTGCTCCCTCCATATTTTTTGCTTTGGTCTTCTGTGCTGGGCATCCTGCACTGGGCCTGTCTGCGGCCACGCAGGGACCAGCTGTTCCTCTCCCAGCAACAGTTCCACCACTGCCATGTCCCCAAGACTCCCCATGACTACCTGGTTTCGCAGCAGGTTCAGCTGGCACTCCTCCACCATCATCCCCTGCTGCCAATGCCACCAGTGCACTGCATGGCGTGGGGGTCCCTGCAGCAGCTCTGGCCTTGCTGGCTCATCTCCTCACGGCATAGGCATCTTGGCAGCCGTCCCTTTGATACATTACAAAACAAAAACATTTTTCTTAGTGTCATAGCCAATGTAATAAGTAAGGGGTTGTGGTTCAGTAGCAGAGCATCTGCTTTCCATGTAGAAGGTTCCATGTTTGATCCCCAGCATCTCCAGGTGAAAGGTTTGGATAACAGGTAATGACAGAAACAACTCTGCCTGAAATCCCTCAAGAGCCACCGCCAATCACAGTACATAATACTGACCTTGGCAGATTAATGAAAGGTTCACGTTAATAACTGACTACCTTATTTTTCAGTCTGTTTGCCTGATGAACTGGTAGAAATAATGGGCTTTCTTTGCTCCAGTGTAGTGACTTGAGTGGTTAATGTGGCAGCTATTCAGTAATTGCTGAAAATGCCTTTGATTTTGTCAAGATTTTGAAATTGAAATAAACTGTGCATTTAAAAATCACTTATTATCTCAGTTTGAGCACATTTTCGCTTCAAAGGAACTGAATAAGAACAGATAGCCAATTTTTGTAAAAAAATAGTTTATAAGCGGGGATACTTGATTGTTTTAATCCAAATTAAAAGGCTCAGAGGACAAAACAAATTTACATTTCCCCAATTACTTAAACATTGTTGGCTGTGGCAGAACATAGTATGATTGAGAGGCTAGTAGCCACTTTATTTTTTCTGTTTCCCCCCTTTATTTTCATATTTTTCCTTCAAATAAATTAAATATTTGCCCACCCCCATTTCTACCTTTTATATTCTGACTCTGTTACTAATTACTTGCCTTGCACTTTGGAAACAATGGGAAAAGAACAAAAGAAAATGTACCAATTTCTGTAATTATGTTTCCTGTGTTAAAAAAAATCATAATGTTGAATCTATCTGAAATAGTTTAAAAAATAAACTATCTAAGCATTTAGCTGTCTAAACTAGGCAGATCTCGACTTGATCCAGCAGGATGATCTTAGTGTTCTTAAGAGCACTGGAAAACTAGAGTTGGGTTCCTGTTGAAATAAGCATTTTATTTTACTAAAATGGAAGAGTCTGGCAAACCCTCTACAAATGCATCCTGAATTTTCTGAAGTATATGGGGTTTTCATAGACCTCGTAAAGGTACAATATTCTTAGTCTTCCTAATTGTTTTTTTTCCCTGCATTACTGCGAAATTGCAGCATAGACACAACCCTGAACATTGTCTGATGTCAAATAGGTGCCATACTGTTTGAGCAGAACCGTGTGTGTGTGTGTGTGGGAAATCCTTTGGTACCTTAATAGGCGAGGATTTAATGATAAACACTACGTTATTTTTCATAACTTGCTTAGTTTACTCTTATCTGGATGTAGTTAATTGGGTTTCCTGCGTGTGTTCAATTGTGAGCTCAACTGCATTTTTGAAATTATTAATTTATTAAGTCATTGCAATTGTCAGGGACGTTGAATGTTGTAAGTGGTTTGTAGAATAAAAACCAATAATATGCTCTAAGACAAGGTCACAGTATGTTCGATGTTATTGTGGCTAGGTACTGTTTCAGAGATGATGTTACCATGGAGAGAGCTTTGGTTTCCATGACATTTGCTTGCAAATGTTTATAGGCCTTCAGCCTAGGAAGGGTTTTGTCCTCTGACATGCATAGTAGGTGGTGAGGTGCTTCTTCCTGTATCCTTGCATTTATTTTTCGTCTAGACGAATACTAGGTTAAAAAAAAACTGGAGCACTTTGCTGTGCAGAAAATGTCTTAAATTGTTTTCTTTTTAATTAAAATGTTTTCTTTGTAATAGCAACCTTACTGTAATTGTATAGCATAGTTTTAAGAAACGGAGGGAAGTCGTTAAACTGGAATGTCAGACAATTAGTTGAATCCAAAGAACTAGCTGATCCTTCCTGTCACTCTGTGTCTTCTGCAATTGCCTATACCACCTGAAAAGCTGTTCATGAAGTCAGAGGATCCTTGATTTAATATTACAGTTGAAAACCTGGATTAATTTAAAAATTAATTCATACTAACAAATAGTAAACTTTTTTTGTACAGAAATGCAGATTCAATGCAAAAGCTATTGGGAGCAATTGCATCACATTCTAAATGTTTCAAGATCAACCTAGTTCAGTTTGTAGTAAATTTGCTCACAGTAAAGAGGTTAGGAGCGGCTATGTATTCTCTCTAAGCATGGATGTCATTGTGGGGGGTAGAAAATGCTTTCTGAAGGGAAATCTGAGGACATGTAAGGGTCATTTAACAGCTCCTAGAACCTTGGAAAGTGACTCCAGCTCAGCTTGCAAGACGTTTTAAGCAGCAGGGTGCTTAGAAGCCATGATTTAGCTATGCACTGCCTCTTACTATGTGTCATTGTGGGAGATGTCTGAGGGTGGCATACTTGAGGGCATATAAGGAATATGAATACTAGTTATCAACTTACAAGGGCTGTTCTGTTTGCAAGACCTAAAACATAACTCAGCATGCAGTTTCACATATTCTGTAGCTAGTTGTCTTTGTGACTAACAGATGTTGTTGAAATGACCCCCATAGCCTTATAGAGTATTTTTTGCAACACAAACCTAGGTGGTTTAAAAAGCAAACCAACATTGAAGCTTCATAGCATGAAAAGGTCTACTGTTGTGTAAAGAATATGAAGTTGGTAACTAAAGCCAAAGTATACTAGACTCCCAATACATTTCTAGGTTAAAAAAAAGTTAGGCATATAATGATGTATTATGGTAAGACAATAGGGTACCAACTGTGTGAAACTATGGTCTTGTAACTGCAGCCACATTACCAATTGAGCTTCTCTGTACTACCCTGGTGCCATTAATTTTATGTCATAGAGCTCTTTCTACTTTCTTCATTAAGGTCTTAACTTCCTTTAAAGATTTTTAAGTGTTCTGATGACAAATTTTTCAGGGCAATAAAGGCATTGAGATTGCTTTGCATATGGAATAGATATACTTTTAAAACTTAAGACCCTCTATAATATTAGCATCACAGTGGAGATACAGTTCTGATGCCTTCAAAGTCCTATCACCCACAGAACTATTCTGGCATGACTTTTAGATAGTTCCAAAAATTGCCGCTCTTCACCCTTCCCCTTCCAACTGGATAGCGGTTTCTGAAAATCCACATGTCTGTTTTTACTAAGGATCAGCTTTCTACAGCATCTCTTCTGTGTTCATCGTTGTGGTGCCTGTGCAGTCCCACATGGGTACTTCATCTGCAGACCTACTGTGGAGAGGTTTTTGAAGCTAAGTAATGCCTGAGGTTTCTCTGTCTCCCTCCCCGATGCTGCATTCCCACCTTTTTGCATTGTGATAAGGAGGGGGTGGAGCGCCCTTTCCATACTTATCTTTCTGCTGCTGAGAGAGGTTCACTTCTCAAAGCTCCATTGTAACTTTTCCAGTCAGAAATAAAACTTGACCTCAGTTGAGAATTCTTCAAAAAGGATATCGCTGGGGAGCTATCCCCCCTGATTAAGACTCCCAAAGCTCTGTTTAAAAAAGCTGGTCCTGTTGATCAAAAATTCCCACAGAGATGATAAATATTTGCTGTGCCTCGGTGAAGAGCACAGCGTCTTTCATTGCTCAGTATGCCAACAATTCAATGCCAACACCTAAATCAAGGCATGATAGAGCCTCCTGCTTGAAAACCACTCTGTGGGGGAAAACCTCTGTCTGGTGCTCCAGGAAAATGTCAGAACAAAACTCTTACACCCATGTCAGAAAGATGGATCCAGTTGTCTTTGGTTTGGATGGTTCTGAGACCAACTCCAGGCCCTTTCGTTCCACCCAAGACTCTGAGTTAGGCCCCCGGTTCTGCTCCAGCTTCACCAGAGTGAAGCGCAAGAGCAACCACTGAAAAAAGGCTTGACACAAACATAAACACTTGAAAAAGTCCACAAGGTCATCTTTGGCACCAACTCTTTCTTGTCTGAAGGACTCAGTTCCTCAGAGGGCAGCCCTGGAACCTGTCAAAGAAGCAGTTTACATTTCAAGAGTGCCCTCTCAGGTCATTCTCCATATTTGACCCACTCCATGTTAGAAGGCAAAAGTCAGAACTGCCTATCCTTTGTCATCAACCGTATATATCCACCTGCCACTCAGATGCATCCCATCAGTCAGATTTGGCAGACTATTGTCCTATGTCGTCAAGATCCCTTTACCAGGACCTTTGCTGTGATTACTGCAATCAAGGCTGGGATCCATACACTCTGCTCGGATCCAACTTTGGTTGTTCCAGAATTCCCTCTGGACCTGTATGATGAGGCCATGCCATACCCCTCTTTTGACCACAAACAATCCCAACTACAAAGAACCAGAGCCTTACTGTACATCTGAGCCTTCACCTGATTACGCCATACTGGAACTGTCCATTTATTCCCCAAGTAAGTACTTGCTTGTTTATAATCAGCTCATTCAAATGGCATGAACCCTCAAAACTGATGTTTCCTGTGCACCTCCAAGGGTGACATACTTGCATCAGTCATGCATCTAGAGACCACAGGCTCTGTAATTTGACCAGTAATGGATGAGTTGCTCGAGGTGACAACATGATCTTTGCTATGTTCAGCCTCAGTGCCAACACCCACCTGGTGTATTGAAAAACAAGAAAAATGTCCATTTCTCTTTCAGCATCCCATAGCTAACTCCTTGGTCATAGATTCCATCCAGAAGAAGAACAGAGCACATAACACTTTGTCCCATTGGCCAATGAGGGCCAAAAACTGAAGGCAGGAAAATCTATGCCTCATCTGCCCTTGGTTTCAAAACAGCCAATTTCCAGTGCATAATGGCCTGCTACCAACTTTTCCTATGCTCCATACCTAGAACCGCTGCTCAAGGAAAAGTGCAGATTGACAAAGCTCCTGTTTCTGGAGGCATCTAAACTGTCCAGGCATCAGATCTCCTCTGCAAAACAACCAGTTGGCTGTGCAGCCTGCTGTGTTGTCACAGCAGTTTCACTCTGCTAGCACTCCTGGCTGAGATTCATGGCTCTACCTCAAGAGACCCAATCTAGAATCAAAGACCTCCCCTTCGAAGGCTTAGCTCTCTTCAGCACCAAGACTGTCCTGAATTCCATCTCAATCATAACATCACCCTGCTGGTACTGTTTCCGCAACCACAGGCGGAGAAAGTGTGAGCCCTTCACTCTACTTTTACCTGGCCAGAACCAAACCATTTAGAAAGAATAATAAACTGTTCATCTTGTGCTTTGGCTCCAAATTAGGTGATAAACTGTCAGCACAATGCACCTCTAGATGAATAGTCATGTGCATTAGATTATGTTACAAGCTAGCTCGAGTTGACTCATTCCACCAGAGCCCTGCCTGCTTCAGCTGCTGTCTTCTATGGTCTCCTCATAGATTCTGTCTGCAAAGCTGCTACATGGTCCTCTTCAGGCACCTTTACCAAACTATAGGTTGAGTATCCCTCATCTGGACAGCTCGGGACCAGAAGGGGTCCATTTTTGGATCTGTCTGGATTTTGGATCTAAAGTTCGACTGTGGCAGGGAGGGAAGCTAAACTGAAGTCTGGGTGCATTGCAAGTGAGCCCAGACTTCACTTTAGCTTCCCTCCCCGGAGTTCGGCTGCAGTGAGGAGAAAAGCTAAACTGAATTCTAGGCTCACTTGCAGCTCGCCCAGACTTCAGTTTAGCTTCCCTCCCTGCCACAATAAAACTTTGGCTGCGGTGGGGACACTAAACTGAAGTCTGGGTGCTGCAAACCGGAGTTCAGCTGTGGCAGGGAGAGAAGCTAAACTGAAGTGTAGGCTCGCTGGCAGCGTGCCCAGACTTCAGTTTGGCATCCCTCCCCGCCACAGCCAGAGTTCAACTGTGGCGGTGAAGCTTAAGTGAGATCCCCCACTGCCCAGCTTCTACGGACTTTGGAGAGGCCTGGCAGTGGGGACCTGCCTGGATGTCGGCTCCAAAGGTCCGGATTTTGGATGTTTGGGTAGGGGATGCTTAACCCGTATTCTGTGGACATGGATGCTATGAGAGATGTGGCAGTGGGAAGAGTGGTACTCCAGTCTCTGTTTAACTAAGAGCTCACAGCCACCTTCCTGGACTTGGTAAGGTCAGCTTGCTACTCACCTGTGCAGTCACACATCCCTCCTTCCTGCATCTCTGTGAGCTCTTTATATCATAGTGGGTAGCTTTACTTCTCTCTGGTGGCGGCAGCAAGGAACTGAGGAAAGGGCACTCCACCCCCTCCTTATCCCGAGCTTCAAAAACCTCTCAGCAGTAGGTGACCACTCAACGAACACCAGTTATAGCTAAGTGCAACCCTGTTTTCTGTATACGTAGTATGTGTTGAACATCTGGTAAAAATTTATGGCTTGGCCATAGTCTTGAATTACCCAAAAAAAGAAACCGAGCTTTTTAATTGGAAGATTTATTCAGGAAACCGTGCAAGGTTCAGGCATTTAAATAGTACTAATAACAATAATAAAAATAACTCTTAAGTGCATTTTAACTAGATGCAGCTTCAGTTCCTTTGAGGTATTAAAACGGGGTTTCTATATTAGACCATAATTATACAGATCATTCTTGAAGAGCAGGAAGCTGTTTTCCACTGACCTAGAGTGATTGCCAGCAGGGTTTCAATCAACAGTGATCAGTGAACAGGAATTTTTTTTTTTTTTACATCCTGTGTCTTGAAGTTTCATAAGAGTTACCTTGATCAAGAGAATATTATTTTCCAGGCAGAATGACATTTCCACCTCTTATGGTTAAAATGATCTGGCGGCTTTTGAAACCCTAGCCATATACACTTACCTAATGCTGAGGTTGGACCTGGGGAAGGGTAATTACATTTTACTGATCTTAGTAGCATAATTATCCAATAACACCAATTCAGGTGTGTCCACTAGGACTGCTGAGTTTAAAGAGAAAGCGAAAATAATTAATTGTGCATCCAGGAAAAAGGGCAGCAGCACCTGCAAAAAGTAACCTTTGCAGATTCTTACGGGCAAGATTATTATAAGATTAATGAATAGGCATATTTTTAACTCAGCACCTATTGATACAAAGCAGCAGCTTTTAATTCAGTTCACACACTGTAATTGATCTGTCATATACTTGTTGCAGGTACTGATCACTCTCCAAAAGTTGGGATATATAGCATTTGAAGCAGCCTTGGGGGTGAGGGACATGAAAATATGAGAAACAGAAGACAAACACTGTTGCGTACAGGCAGGTCTGAGTCTCTGCATCCCACACAGCAATGTATCGGTGCTGAAGGAAGCAGAGCCTGACGCGTATTTTACTCTTGCCGGGAGGGGCCGGCAGCTCCTTAATAAGGACAGAAACAGTGTACTCACTATACAGGAACAAGGTCACAGACAGACACAAGCTCCTCGCCCTTAAGGTCTTGGCTGCAGGCCACGGCTTTCTTCCAAGTTCAACAGCACGGCAAACCGGACTCCAAACGAAGCTTCTCAAGATAAGAGACAGGCGGCATGCAATAACATTGCTCCCACGAGGCACTTAACGGTCAGTCTTGCTTATATTGCCTTCGTGACTCTCCAGGTTTCAGCTCAACTGTCGGCTTCAGACTCTGATTCCTCCTGCGCCAGCTTACGTCTTTTGTCCAAAAGCTGAGCCGACTCTCTCCTTTGCTGCAATGCCGTTCTACCTTTTACTCTTCTTCTCTCCACTGGTGGAGGAGACCCTGAAGGTGAAAGGCTTTCTCTTCCCTGTTCCTGTTCTCTTGTTTCAGCCGGCCGGACTTCTGGCTCAGAGGCCCTGTCTTGCTGTTCCGGTGTTATCTCTTCAGAGGGAGTGAGGGCTTGTTCTGACGCCGCCTCTTCTTCTGAAGAGTAACTCTCAGGCTGACTCACAACAAACACATGTCTTGTTGCCCAAAAGATGCTTTTACTATGAAGTCTTTGGACTAACCTCTTAGTCCTCATCTTCCAGTTAAAATGCAGTTTAAATCGATGCAACTGCATTTTCTCAAATTCATCCTCCATTCTTACATATACCTTTGCTGTCTCCTACTCTGCTGAAATTTTCAATTGTAAACCTGTTTATTTTTCTTACACATCATTGTACATGACCACTGATGGCACATATACAGTAAAGTCACTGCATCCGCTGTGACTGTATAGCCACAACCTCCTAGCAAGTCCCTAATACAAGTTAATGTGATTAATTTTCAGAACTGATGCTTTAGCAGGAAAAGGAGAAGGTTACACACGCGTTTCCTCACCAGGTTAACTCTGCTTCTATTTTGTTTTTGTGGAATTAAATGAGGTTAAATTTAGTGTGTGCAATTTTAATCTAGATCCAAGCACATGAATTTAATGCAATTAAAACTAATCATTGCGTAATTATACCTTGGAATATGCATTTTGAAAGGTTGATTTTGTTTCCTGTGTTGTGTGTAAAGATATTCCTTGAAAAAGTCATACAGTATTTTATTCAAGAATATGAAGCCTTCGGGCTGCAAGATTATGTATTAATGTGTCCCATTTCTTCAAGTTTGTACAGTTTGAGTTTTCAAGCTGACACTTGACACCAGTGGATTTAATCCAAAAGTGCCCTTGTGAAAGCAGGGGGGTGCTTCTGCTCATTAGGATGGGGTGGGGGTGGGTCTATAATACCTGCAAAATTCCCATTCAAGCTGTATTGTTTGTACTACATCCTTGGCTGCTCTCAAGGGTTTTCTTGGGCAGGAGCAGTTTTTAAGGAGGTTTTGAAGATGCCAGAAGATGGAGTGAGCAAGGAAAAATCCATTTCATGAGCAGACATTTTTCTTTTTCAAAACTTAATTATTATTTAATAATTTAAACAAAGCAAAGGTATTGAAAATACAGAATAAAATATAATAAAACAAAAAGATACAGAATAATAAAATACACCAATAATAGTAACCTAACTGAATTTGCTGCAATACATACTTTTAACCTGAAATATTAGAGTTACTTTCATATATTCAATTACTCTAGTCTACCTTTGCATAACTTAACACCACTCATTATGCATTTTTAGATAGTTTTATCGTTAAAAAGTTACCTTACATATTGATATTAATAAATTCTAAATGTTTTAACTTGATTAACTTATTCATGATTAAGTTTGTTCTTATTAGCTCTGCGGTTTTGACATAGAAAATCATATTCTCACAATATGCATTGCACCCTCACACCAGGTTTTGAGAAATATATAAGGAATACAATTTCCATTTTGTCTTGAAATTCTTTGCTTGGCCTTCTATTCACATAGTTTGTCAGTTTCACCATCACCACATATTCTGCTAACTTGTCCTTCCAGTCCTCTGTTCTTGGGAACGCCTCAGATTTCCATTTTGTAGCCAATGTAGTCCTTGCAGCTGTGTAATCATGTACCTGAACAGTTCTTCTGATGATCTTCCAACACTTGTAGGTACAATTCCTAGTAGCATATTAATTACAAGTATGGTTTTCAAATTATTTGTATTTCTGTGTAAACTTCTTGACTTTTTTACAAGACCACCACATAGGAAAAAATGTCCCTTCATTTTCCTTGCATTTCCAGCACAGTCCTCTGCATTGGTATCTCTGCTCCTCGATTCTGCATCAATTTCACCATGCACGGTTTAACTTGCTCAGATTCAGTGTCGTATTTAAGTAACAATTTATAAATCCTTCCCATGAGATGATCCTTGTGCTTCACTATCAGATTTTCAAAATTGGTCATGTTTCTTATTCTTTCTCTTGTTGATTGGCAATCTTTTTTTAGTCTTGAAACTAACTGAAAATATGTTAGCCATTGTACATTTTTTGTTCTCTTCTTTGATTGTCTGCCATGTTTTAATGTCTCCTTGTGCATTAGTCGTATCTTGATATGTTATATAATCATTCTGTTTCCGTACAATTCCATCATCATAATCTTCTATAAGAGACATTAATAATGAGGGTGTAGGGTTTAATCTTTTTCTGTTAAGCTCCCATATCTTCAGTAGACATTCTCTAATTACATGTTCTGAATTTTGTCCTATTTTTGTCCCTGATGCTTTTTTGGACCATAAATGATAATGAAATCCTTCTTTCATACCTGATTTTTCTAATTTCATCAATCTTGATTCAGGGTTCTTAATTCAATCTGATATCTGCACTAATCCGGCAGCTTGATAGTATAACTTTATATTCGGAAGAGCTAGACTTCCTCTGTTCATCTCATCTTGTAATTCATCTTGTAATTCTTGCTATTCCAGACAAACTTATTTAACTGTTGTTGCCAGCTTTTTATTGTCATCCACAAGGTAGATTGGAAGCATCTGAAGGAGAAAATAAAGTTTAGCTGTATCTGAAGAAGTGAGCTGTGGCTCACGAAAGCTCATACCCTACCAGAAAATATTTTTGTTAGTCTTTAAGGTGCTACTGGACTCTTGCCCTTTTTGACTACATTCATTTTTATCACTGATATTCTTTCTAACCAGATGATTTTAAATTTCGACCATCTTAATAAGTCCTTTTCAACTCTTCCCCATGTTGCTTTATAATGATCTTTACATAGGGTTTTATTTGGCCCGTTATCTTTATTCCCAAATATCTAATCTGTCACTATGCATCCTGTAATTTCACTAATAGCATCTTCTTCTTGTTTTGATAAAAAATTTAATATAGTCTTTGGTTTTTTCTTGTTAATTTTACATCCAGTATACACCGCAAATTCTTCAATTTGTTGCATTAAATGTCCAATGGACCACTGAGGGTTAGACACAGTCAGCACCACATAATCGGCATAGCTTTTCATTTTGAATACGTCTCCTACATTTAATCCTTTAATTCTTGGGTCTTTTGAGCAGACATTTTTTCTTGTTTAGAAATTTGTTTAGATTTTAAGGGCAGTGAGAACAGACAATTTTCAGTAGAAGTAATAATGTAAAAACCTTGGTGGTTTGTGAATCATTTCACTGGGGCCTCAGCAACACAGACAACATTTTACCATTGCAGAACTTTGAGTCACCACTGTAATCTTTGCAAGCCAGCACACTCAGTTGGGCTATTAGATTCCTATACATTCCTATTTTTTGCTTCCATTTTGCAAACTGAAGGACAGTGTTACTCCTCTGAAGATGCCTGCCACAGCTGCTGGCGAAACGTCAGGAAAGAAAATACCAAGACCACGGTTACACAGCCCCGATAACCTACAAGAACCAATGAACTCTGACCATGAAAGCCTTTGACAATATTTTAAAGGGGGTGTCATGCTGTGGCCACCTATGACATCATCTTACATCAGGGCACATTACTAAAGATGTTGTCTCAGTAAAAAAGTCTGGGCCCTTCAATAGAGAGCCCCATGGAGGAGGAAAAGGATGCTAGTGGCTGTTTTGGAGGATGTAGAACTTTTCCTTTTCTGTTAACCTTTTACTCATTATGATCTCCATATCATTTGAAATTAAAAGTGCAGAAGTAACAATAATCACTTCCACAAGAAGAGCAATTCTGTTGACATTAATGGCGATTTTAACCACTTCTGCTGTTCCACTGCAGACCCCAGAAGCAACATTTTGCAGAGTACAGTGGGCTGCAGTGGGAAGGGGTGGGCAGGAAAGATCTGAATCACTCTTTTGTTGTAGCTGCTGCATTTTGTGAAATATTATAGAAGATTACAAGGTTGTCCGCTCCCATGACTGGAAATAGTGCAACCATAGAGAGGTAATAATTGTAGAGGGCTCGTACAAGTTAAATGTAACATAATGTATAACATGAGTTGTGCTTATTCATGAGCATGTGCTTGAAAAAACACATGTTTTCTTCTTAGCTACTAATCTGCCTTGCAGTTTGAGGGATCATTCCTTTATTCAACAGAGACCTGGGACCATTGTTACAGCTTTCCGTGGAAATTCCCTGGATTTTTTGGTTAGTTGTAGAATTGAATATACTTATCTCAGATTTAATGCTAGTACTAAATTCACCATAATATATCAATCAATCAATACCTTTATTGGTTACAAAAGCAATTGTATAAAAGGATATCCAATAAATAAACAACAGTAAATATCATTCATTCATGGTAGCCTTTAGGTAAGTTACGCTTAGTTCCTTGAACTCTCATGGCAGCTAGAACAAACGTTGCTACCTTCTCCAAGGTACAAGAGTGCCGGTCAGTCAAAAGGAAAGCCGCTTTGTCTTTTGCAGAGAGATATGAAATATCTTTTATCAGCGGTTCAATATAACGACTCATAATAGACGGGTCAGCGTAGCCTAGCGGTTCCTTCGCATCTGTATCAGTATGTACTGGACTCATAATAGACACAATAGAACAGCACATGGGTCATTGTTTCTGGTAGATTCTGCGTATATGAGCAAGCCCAATTACAGACAGGGTTATTCTTGAATCTGCCCCAAAGGATTTCAGATGGAAAGATGTTTAGGTGTGCTAACATGAAGGCCCATCAGAGTCATGGGGAAGTTAAACAAGAAAAGTAGGTTGGTAGGGCTCTGAATGTTGGATAAATACCATGCTCTAGTTGGGAGCCCCGTGGTGCAGAGTGGTAAGCTGCAGTACTGCCGTCCAAGCTCTGCTCACGACCTGAGTTTGATCCCGATAGAAGTTGGTTTCAGGTAGCTGTCTCAAGGTTGACTCAGCCTTCCATCCTTCTGAGGTCGGTAAAATGAGTACCCAGCTTGCTGGGGGTAAAGGGAAGATGACTGGGGAAGGCACTGGCAAACCACCCTGTAAACAAAGTCTGCCTAGTAAACGTCTGGATGTGATGTTGCCCCATGGGTCAGGAATGACTCAGTGCTTGCACAAGGGACCTTTACCGTTACCTTTTTAGTTGGGAGCAGACCCTACGCGCTGATGAGGACAAGGTTTGCCACTCAATGTCTAGAATCCTTTGTTTCAGTAATCTGAAAGCTTGCTGCTCCTCAGACACGTAGAGAGACTCCAATGGGATTCCCATTTTCTTGAGTTTAAGTGTGATTAACTTGAGCCATTTAGATTGATAATGATCGGCTAGCATTAACCAAGGAGCCCCATGGCACAGAGTGTTAAGCTGCAGTACTGCAGTCAAAAGCTCTGCTCACGACCTGAGTTCGATCCCGACAGAAGTCGGTTTCAGGTAGCCGGCTCAAGGTTGACTCAGCCTTCCATCCTTCCGAGGTCGGTCAAATGAGTACCCAGCTTGCTGGGGGTAAAGGGAAGATGACTGGGGAAGGCACTGGCAAACCACCCCGCAAACAAACAAAGTCTGCCTAGAAAACGTCGGGATGTGACGTCTCCCCATGGGTCAGGAATGACCCGGTGCTTGCACAGGGGACCTTTACCTTTTACCTTTAGCATTAACCAAACCGGAGGGATTAGATCTGAAAAACAACCGCAGCCAGAATTTAATCGTCATAAGCCAGCCTCTAGTTTCTAGTGACTTATACCCATAATATATTCTAAATCATTAGTTGCCTTGATATGCTGATTATTATTTTTTTAAGTTGAAGCAGGAGAACTGGGGGTTTAACTATAGAGGAACTCTCCCATCTTTCCAGTCTCATTTCACAAGTGCCATCTCATCTAGTTTCTTCCTATTCTGCAACAGATGGAGGGCTGGAAAATTATGCTAAATAAAATGAACATTGATAATTTTTTTGCTGCTGCTGCTTGTAAAATATGAGAGGTTTAGCTGTTCAATAAATTGCATAAATAAAAGTGGGAATTAACATATTTAATGAAGGTAGAGGAAATTTCACCATTTCCCTCTTTTGTTCAATGAAAAATAAAGAAAAGCTGTTAACATGCTTATTAAATTATGTTTAATGCTCTGAATTTTAAATTATTGCACATAAGTGGCAGGCATTTAAGCTCTATTATTTTTTACCTTTGAAGAAATACCTATAAAAGTATTGACATCAATTCAAACATACTATCTAAATTTCCAAATGTTAATTTGTCTGCAAAGGTTATCATGTAAATCATGTAGCTTATTTCTCCACATACTTCAGTCACTTGTGAGTATGACTGATGAAATAGCAGTAGCTGATTAAATAGAATAATTTGGTATTTAATCATCACCTCTGTATTACATATTATATTTGAAAATTCAGATAATATTTAAATCTGATTTTTTTTCACTCTCTCCTGCCTGATGTCATTCTGAACAGTACAGCCAGGTTCCAACATGAAAATTGCAGATATGCCTCTGTAATCATTCTCTCTTTCTCACTCACACAGCTAGTGTCATTTTTGGCCTTTTTCCACCTCCTGTGGAAGTCCTTCAACTTCTCCATCATGCTGTTTCTGGAAGTCTCCCAATCCTTTGGGAACAGCATTTCGGGGGTCATTTGGTGCTTCAGCAGGAGAGGGGAAGCAGGAAAGTCACTCTTCTGTGAATGGAATTTAGGAGGGGATTCAGCCTGTTGAATGCAATGGCAGTTTAATACTGAAAGTCTTGTAGGGTTGCCAACTCCAGATTGGGAAATTCCTGGAAATTTGGGGGGAGAACTAAAGGGAGTGATCTCAGTGGGGCATAATGCCATAGAGTCCACCCTCCAAAGCAGCCATTTTCTTCAATGGCAGTAGCATGAAAATGTCAATAGCAAGTAAATGACAATAGCAGGCAAGATTGGATTAGGTATGATATGCAGAGGGGTAGTAGATAGTACTCTTAAATCAGCAACTGATTGTCCTGGAAGGTTAAAATGTCCCCCACTGGTTTTTGAATGTTGTGGTTTCTGATGTCAGACTTATGTCCATTTAACCTTTGTCGCAGGGACTGGCCTGTTTGTCCAATGTAGAGGGTGGAAGGGCATTGCTGGCATAAATCACATTAGAAGATGAACAGGAGTATGAACCATTGGGTGCCTGAATTCACTCTTCTCTACTTAAGGATAATGAACTCACATTCTAGCTCTTATCGGAAGAACTGTGCTGTGACTCACAAAAGTTCATACCCTACCAGAAATTTTGTTATTCTTTAAGGTGTTACAGGACAGGCTAGAAATCTTTAGCAACAGAGTTGCTAGAATTCATGGCAATAGACAGTACCATTGCTTAGATTGTGAAAATCTTTCATACACATCAGTTTAATTGAATGCTTAGGTAGATTTAATATACAGTTGGAGGTCTACTGGATCTCCTACTACCTTTAACTCTCAGGAAGCCCTTCCCCAAAGGAGTTTGAACAAATGATGAGTAGGAATAGCTCAATAATTTAGGCTTTCATATTTGTCAGGAGGATATGAGGAGATTACTCAACCAGTGAGAAGGAGCAATTTACCTTATAAGTGTGTTTGTCACCCTCTTCTGTTGAGGGCTAGACAGGGGAAGTCCAAGGTAGATTGCTGTGGATTGAGGCGGTGGCTAGGAGACTGTCTTTGTAGTTCCATGGATGACTGTTGGCATAATAAAGCAGACACCTGACCAAATTATTTTTGATCTGACCCTAATTGATTTGAGTAGCCGCCTGGATTTGTAAATTCTAGGTATGATATTCAAATTAGGGAATTCTGTTTCCAATCTAAAAGAAATCCAGGGATATATAAAGCTTTAATATGCTTTATCATAGATGGAGATGCATGGAAATGCATTACAGAAGTCAACAGGGTTCTAACATCTTTTGGAGGTAAGTGGTTGCCCACCAAAGCAATACCTCTTTTGGTCTCTGTTTGGAAAAAATAATAATGTGGTGGCTCAGTTTGAAGCTGGTCTCTTGTGGCCAGATGTTTGGAGCCTGATCTAAAACTGGTTTAAAGTTTGACCCCGAATGCTGGTGCAATAAAGAGCTCTGCACTGGGCTACACAGAAGAAAAAACACACACCATGATTTCCAGGTACGGGTCACAGGGCATGGGGCAGCTCACAACATTCAATGAACAATCTATTAATAGAGATAAAACATAGAAAATCTTATAATACAATTGATAAGATAATATTCGAGCTCAGGCATCAGAATAAAGCATGATCATTTAGCACATGACAACCAACATCCCAGACTGCTGTCAAAAACAGGTGGCACTGCTAATAGATGGTAGAAAACTGGCCTCGACTATCTTCAACGGAATGCCTGGCGGAACAACTCCGTCTTACTGACCCTACAGAAACTAGAAAGATACTGCAGTTCCTGGATGTCATTTGGCAGAGAGTTCCACCAGGCAGGAGCCATTATAGAAAAGTTTTTGCCCTCTTCAAGGATAGTTGAGCCACATGTGGGCTAGGCACCACCAGCAGACCATGTGATAAAGAACGAAGCGTTCTTGGGGGGACATATAGGGAGAGGTGGTCTTGTAGGTGTGAAGGTCCCAGACCTTTTAGACCATTTAGGGCTTTAAAGGTAAGAACCAGCACCTTTAACTTCACTCAGAAACCAATACGCAACCAGTGCAGCTGCTTAAGTACAGGCAAAATATGAGATAACCACAATGTATTGGTCAACAGCCCAGCAGCCACATTCTGTATAACTTGAAGTTTCCAAAACAGCCTCAAGGGCAGCCCTGCATAGAGTGAGATGCAATAATCTAACCTGAAGGTGACCATGGCATGTATCATTGTGGCCAGATCCGACTGAGACAGAGAGGTGGACAGCTGATGAGCCCAGCAGAGATAGAAAAATGCTAGCCTTGCCACTGCAGACACCTGTTTATCTAGGGTGAGAGAGGCATCCAGCCAAACCACCAGGCTCTTCATGGAATCCACTGACAATAGCTGGACCCCATCAAGAGCCAGGAGCAGCAGACCCCCCAACGATCCAGCCCTCCCAAGTCACATAACTTCTGTTTTTGCTGTATTTAACTTTAGCCAGATCCTTCTCAGCCATTCAATCACAGCATCCAGGCACTGGGATATGGTCAAGAGATCTGCCTTCTGTTTATCCATCAGGAGGAAAAGATGGGTGTTTTTTAAAAAAAAAATTTCATTAGATTTTTCAAAGTAGTACAGAATAAGAAGGGAAAGAGGGAATGGGAACAATTGTATTGTACATGGTTGACATTCGGAACAGGTCTTACATTGATTTCCTCTATTGTTATATTCTTTTTTCATTGTCTTTCTGTCTATTATCTATCTTACTAAAACTTCTCTATAGTCAATATTATAAATCACTATTATTTAGTAATTGAACGTTTACTCCAACATTTCTTATTCCATTTGTCTAACTCAATTATAATCTTAACACTTTTTACATATATATTTATCTCTAGTTTACAGTGTATCTGTCATAGAATGCTTGCCATCTTTGTGCTCTTCTGGTGGTTTTTCTTTCGTCCAGTTGGATAATCTTGCTATATCTGCGTATTCATACATTTTTGTAATCCATGAAAAGATGGGTGTTGTCAGCATATTGGTGGCTCCCAGTTCCAAACCTCCTGATGAGCTCCTCAAGAGGGCACATGTAGATATTAAATGACATTGGGGATAGAATCGACCTCTGAGGAACCCCACAACCCAGGGGCTGCGTGATCAAAGGCTCATCCCCAATGGCTACCCTGTGACTATGTTCCTGGAGAAAGGAGGCAAACCATGCAAGGGTGATGACACAAACCCCCAGGGAGGCCAGACAGCTGATCCAAATAGAATGGTCAACTGTATCAAATGCTGCTGGCAGATTCGTTAAAAGCAGAAGCACTGACCTGCCCTTATCAAGATGGGTCCAGTGATTGTCCATGAGGGCTACAATGGCCATCTCGGCTCTTTGATTAGATAAATCAGATCTTTTTGATTAGGGTAAATGCATTTTATAAAACTTACCAGAAAAGTAATCTTCTGTAATTTAAATTTGTAGGGTGATAGAATTTTTTAAAATGTAATTCTTGAGGTTTACAGGGGGAAAATGTTACTGAAAGACACTTGTGATGCAAGGTCAGGAAACTTCTTTCCCAGTGAATTTGCAGGATGATCCATTAGGAAGGTCACAGTGATCCCTATCACTGTGCTTTTGGCAGCAGGGGAAACAGTGTGGTGGTGTTGGTGTTAAGTACATCCTCCAAGAAGTGTGAGATTTGACAGTGGAAGAAGGTGGAGAAGTGGAAAAAGGAGAAAGAAGATGAATGTCCTTTAAGAGTCTTGGTTGCTGTATTAGTCATGTGAGATTGTGGGGAAAGCTGGGTCATAGTTACTGGTGCTTAATTAGAATTGAGTGAGATAGAAGAACTACTTTTGATTTGATCACTGACTCTTGATATTTTGTGGCATATTAGTGTAAGATGCACATTGATGATAATGAAGATCACAGAGCTCAGAATACACAATGCAGTTCAGTTGAATTTGTATAGAGTAGCCTTCTTTGGGGGGTTTTAAGCAGAGGCTAGATGACCATCTGACAGCAATACTGATTAGAATAATAGAATCATAGAGTTGCAGGATTAGCCTAAAGCATCCCTGACCAGTGTTTGTCCAGCTGCTGCTTGAAGATTTCTAGTGATGGGGAGATAACCACCTCCCTAGGCAGCTGATTCTACTGCTGAAGTACACTTACAGTAAAAATCCCCCCCTGATATCCAGTTGATACCATTCCACCTGCAATTTAAACCCATTATTGCGAGTTCTATCCTCTGCTGTCAACAGGAACAGCTCTCTGCCCTCCTGTAAGTTACAGCCCTTCAAATACTTAAAGAGAGCAATCTCAACCTCCTCTTCTCTAGACTGAACATTCCCAAGTCCCTCAGCCTTTCCTCATAGGGCTTGGTCTCCAGGCCCCTGATCATCCTTGTCGCTCTCTCCTGCACCCACTCCATTTTGTCCAAATCTTTTTTTGAAGTGAGGCCTCCAGAACTGCACACAGTATTCCAGGTACAGCCTGACCAATGTGGTGTACAGTGGGACTATGACATCTTGCGATTTGGATGTTTATGCCTCTATTGATGTTAAACAAAGATTAACCTTTGTTGCCACTGCATCACACTGAAGACCTTGTTCACACACACTGCTACCCAGAAGTGTATCCCGCATCCAGTATGCTTGCTTCTCATTTTTGTTACTGATATGTAGAACTCTGTATTTATCCTTGTTGCATTTTTTTTGTTCACATCCTTGCACTTTTCCAGTGTGTTCAGATCTCGCTGAATTCAGTGTCCATCTTCCAGGGTGCTTGCTGCTTCTCCCAATTTGGTGTCATCTGCAAATTTAATGAGCAGTCCCTCCACACCCTCATCCACATCATTTATAAAAATATTGAAGAGTACTGGGCCCCAGAACCAGGCCCTGTGGCACCCCACTGAGCATCTCCCTCCACTCAGATGAAATGCCATTCTGTGACTTATTATGAATTTAGGCAGATTGCAAGAGGGATTGCGGGATGGGACGAGCCAGTGTTCGGCTCTTTTACCCATTTCTTATATGCCCAGGGTCATGCCAATCACCACTTTGGGGTCAGGAAAGAATATTTCTCCAGGCCAGATCGGTCCAAGAATCCTGTAGGTTTTTGCCCTCCTCTGGGCATAGAGCAGGGATCACTGGGGAATGGAGCAGGAGGTAAACTGTGAATTTCCTGCATTGTACAGGGGGTTGGACTAGATGACCCTTGGGAACACTTCCAGCTCTACTTTTCTATGAAAATAGTTAAGAATCTGTGGTCTAGTCTAGTGACATGTAATAAATAACACGAATCTGCAGAAAAAGAGTTGGATTTAGGTCATTTCTTGTTTTAAAAACTTGTGTTAGATTCTGTGAGGATTCTGATACTATCTAATTTGCCAAGTGATGGACCACATAGTATTTTTTAATTTCCAAAAAATTGTACATATTTACTAAATAAATTAATGCTGATTACTACCGCTAGAACCTCATGAACCCCTGAAAATTATGTATGGTTGAAGAGCCAAATGAAGAGCCATATAGACCAATTCCAGAAGAGCTGAAGACTAAACATGCTGTCTAAGTTAAATGCAGAGGAAGGCAATGGCAAACCACCTCTGCTCATCTCCTGCTTTGAGAACCCCATGAGGTAGAACTTCATGGAGTTTCCATGAGTCAGCTGTGACTCGACAGCACGCTTTATCCCATACCTAAGTTAAATATGTATTAAGATACATAGTTTAACAATATATTTTTAGTGTTTTTAAATAATACTTAGGATAGCAAAATATCATCCCACCACAAAAGCATGAATGGCCCCAGCTGCCCTCATTCCTTTTAGGCAGCTCCATGCAGAAAAGTCGAGCTAACTGCTGTCTGAAATTGTTTTCTTGTGCAGCAGTCTTGCACATGTTAGTAGAAAACACTTGCTGGTAGAAAACACTTGTTGCTGCAAAACTCACCCCTTGAAAGCGGAGGTGAAAGCTTTGTCTGTTAGCCATGATTACTTCTATTCAGAGGAGAGTGCTGAATTTTACATGTAAATATTTTATGCCAGGTATTGCAAAGGTAAGAGCTCTCAGCTGCTGTTTTGTTTATCATCATGTTTGAACACTTAGAGACAAATAAATGCAACATGTAATTTCTATAGAGTAGGAGGCGAGAAAGTGTCTTTGGGGGCACAGAAAATGGGTCACTAAAGATGTCCTGATTTCATAACTGAAACACAGTCTTAAAACTATTTCTCTTTTGTGCAATGCCCTTTATCATTTGATTTCAGTATTTAAAAAAACAACAACAACCAAAGGGATGTGTAGAAGTACTAGTTTTCAGATAAACTTAGCGAGATTATTGGTTTATCTGGCATTCCGCAATGAAAAGATTTGTAATGTTTGGCCAGCATTTGATAGGGTGGGAAGAGCCCTTGGGGGAGGGGGATTTTAAAATTTTACCTGGATTTTACTTGTAAACCACCTTGAGCCAAGAGGAATGTTTTCATTAATAAATAATAGCAGACAAGCTCACCTGAAAGACATTTCAAAACATGGGTATGTGTAACCACAGAGCAGTGTGCATTGTGTTAAAGGAGGGTTGCAGTGTTTCCCAATAGTCTTGGCCAACCTCCAACATGAACTAAGTATGCACGTTATAACATGTACCAGAATTCTTTGCAGGTAGATTCTATGGTGGACCTGAGGAGTTTCCTGACATCTGTGTCAACAGTGTAGAAAAAGTTCCCTGAAGCAACAAATTTTGAAAACTAGTGAGTTGTATGATAATGGCCTGCAGCCATTGGTTGATTTTTTAGGATGGACAACAAAGGTTTAATTCCAGAGATCAACTGAGATCAGCTTTCCATCCCTCCCCCACAGTTTGTACCCCCCATAATGTAGTAAAACAGCTTTTGTGCTGTCTTTTCACTGTCAAGTAACCGAACCATGCTTTAAGACAAGGGCTAAATATCCCTTTTAATTATTGCTTGGGTGGGGATTGGTCAGCATCCTTAAGAACCTTGAGTTTGTCTGCATAATGAATTATTAATCAACACAGTGCCTTTTACTGCTCTGAAAGCATCAGTTCAAAATTTTTGTTATGCATAGTTTTATTTGCCTACAAGACAGGGAGCTATCTTGCAGTAGAGAAACTAACCCCTCCAACTCAAAATGCATCCCATCAAATGCATTGTCGGTACAAAATGTAGCCTTTTCATCATTGTATTAAGTTGCTTGTCCTTTTGAGGCAGGATTTCCTGTTAATATGTGACGTGGATGAAAGCAGCTGTGGTGCAAAACAGGTTTGGGCATAGATTGGCATTTGACATTTGAAGATGCTTTGAAGTTCTCAATATGATTATTGATCGAGGGAGGTACTGGAATCACCAGAGAAGTACTGGTGACCATCTGCCTACAAGACCTGGATCACAGCTATTTTATTTATAGTTTTTGTTTTTAATTGTGGCTTAACTTAAGGGTTTGTCCATACATTTTACAAGCCATATGGAGGGTAGGTAAAGTATGGCAGCTTCTCCTGCTGCAGGAGATAAAATGTAGCATGACTAATGTGAAAGGCTTGGACTGTGCTGGACTGCCACAGGGAAGGGCAGTGATAGAAATGTGGCTTGGCACATCTGCATGGGGCATTGGACAGAAAAGGGAGGAGCTAGCCCAGTGGCTGGAGCCTCTTCCGGTTCCCAGCTGGAGGTGGGTTCTGAGTCCAGGGTAACCTGCCCCTTCATCCCCTCCTGGTCAATCAGCTCCCTTGCTGGGTCTCCATCCCTTGGCTGAGTTGGGCTCTCATTGTTCCCCCACCTGTGCTTTCCTGCTGGTCAGCTGGGCTGCACAGTCCTGATTGACACAGCCCCAACTTCCAGCCAAACCCCTGCCTGTCATGGGAAAGGCGCCAGTCTCTTGTTGTAATCAGACAAGCTCTCTGGGATGGCCCATTGGACCCCTGGAATAGCCCACCCTGGGGGCCTTGCCATAGTGAGTGGGAGCATCAACTGGGAATAGAGTGGGGTGCCCTGCCTGTTTCTGGATAACTAGCCACTTGCATTGCCTATACCACAAAAGCTGCATCAGCAATATCTGAGGTGAACTACAGGAGTCTCTTAAGAAAAGATCAGGGTCTTCCCTGATGGAAAAGTTACCGTCCAACGTAAGAGTAACTGCCACCCAGTTCAGAACCTTTCTTCCCTCCCAGTTGTAATGAACATTCTCTTTTTAATCCAAAATGCATGTACACTTGATTAGATGAATAGATATCTTTAGTTTTTTTAAGACTGAGTTGTACAAGTTAGCTATGCAGTCTTACAGTAACACAATTCAAGGAACAGATTTTAACTACTTGATGTTTTGTTGAATATGAAACCTCGCATCAGCTGTTTAAGTAGGATACTCAGGAGCATAGCAGCTCAAGTGGCAAAATATGAAACTACTATAGCTTATAAATTAGTTTGGGAAGGCTGCTGGTGCAAATCTGTTGGGAGCCTATGTCTGCCGCTCATTTTGATAGCTCCGATTTGGATCAGAGCAGTTCGTTTTCGAGTATACTTTTCAAGTGTGTAAGTTTCCTTGTCGTGTTTTGGTTTTGTATAGCTAACGAAGCACACTTAAAAGCTAAGACATCAGAGTAACCAGTGGGAACTGTGACAGATGGGCAAAGGTTGTGCTCCTTTCTGTCAGTCTCCAGTCTCCTTTTTTTGTGTTTGGTATGTGTGCAGAGCTTCTAGCAGCCAGTCAGGACCCAAGAAATACTGGAGGAATTAGATGGGTGCAGGGGAGGGATGAGAAGAAAAGTGGTAAAACCCTTAGTTTGAGTCAGATTGGGGAAGGAGTGAACCAATGAGAAAGCAGCTGGAGTGCCTTCTGCTTCTCCTCCGGGCCTCTGCTACTTGACTGCCTTCTCGGTCCCTGGTATGGGCAGCAGTTAGGGAAGCAAGTTGAAAGCAGCACTTTCGTCTCCTCTTGGCAGCCACTGCTGTTTTGTTGCTTGCCTCCCTGGCTTCTTCCCTTCACTTTATCATCCAGCTTCTCCCACCCCGGCCATCACTGCTTCCTTGCCTTCTGTCACTTTACTGCCTGCCTGGCTTACTATACTGGCCCCTGGCTTTTCTGCCTCACTTCCACTTGCAGTCACCTTCCTGTTTGCTTGTTCTAGCCATGTTTGTTGGGGTTGCTATGCCACCCCAATTATGGTGACTGAGATCTTGTGACGCTGTGTTAGGAGATCTTTCCATAAGGTTTTCTGCTCTTGCAAACGCCTCCATTTGCAGGGGGGGAGATTTAACCCCCGCCCCTAAACTGCACATCAGTCAAAAGCTCTGCTCACGACCTGAATTCGATCCTGATGGAAGTCAGTTTCAGGTAGCCGGCTCAAGGTTGACTCAGCCTTCCATCCTTCCAAGGTTGGTAAAATGAGTACCCAGCTTGCCGGGGGGTAAAGTGTAGATGACTGGGGAAGGCAATGGCAAGCCACCCCTTAAAAACATGCTAAATGTTGAGAAGTGACGTCACCCCATGGGTTGACCTGGTGATTGCACCTTTACTTTTAAACAGCACATCATTGTTGAGGTAGAGACCAGCAAAGGATGCCATGATGTTTTTATTTGTCTGAATCGGGAAAGGATGAAGGTGTCCCACTTCTGGGATGCAGTCACTCTTTTTTCCCATTTCTTCTCTTAATCAGGTGGAAAGAGAGCCTACCCCCGAAGTACCTGATGTAATTAGATCACAATGAGACAAGGCATTTTTACGCTGCAACAGAGAAGAGAGGCCTGCTAGTGATAGGCTTTCTGGGAAGGGCTTGATGATGTGTTCAGTCGGTGAAGAGGCAGAGCACCCTACTTTCAGCCAGCTGATTGTCTGAGGAAGTAGAGAAGAGCAGCACTGTTAGTATACGAGGAGAACACACTGTTTCCATTTCCCCCAGACAAATCTAGAAATTATTTCTAATGACTTAGCAATTTTTTTGGTGCAAATGTTGTCATTCTTATAATTGCATCCTGATTGAGGCAGCCATGATCTATTACTTAACGTTGCATTGCTTTTTCTAGGAATCAATTGAACAGCTACCTCTATTAAGTTTTAGATATCCAGTTCCATTGTTTTGCCTTACAATAAATTCTCATATTAAGGTATACATTTGCTCGGTTTTGGTCTTTAAAACCTGGTGACAGAACAATGGATGCAAAAAAAAATGATAGGTGTCTCTTTGAATAGTTGTGAAATGTAGCAATGTGCTGAATTTTTGTGATGCTCGATTTCTGGAGTGAAAGATACAGTTTCTCAGCCCCTAAACCTTCCTGAAAAAAGATTGATTTTCATCTGAAGAAAGGTAGCTCATAGTTAGAATGATTCCTTCCTTCTATCTTATCTACTTGCCTAAAAAGCTGATAGAACTCCTGGTTTTTCATTGTCATTTCATGATATTGCAACACCATCCAGTGAAAATAGTGTACAGAGTCTATTTCAGCGTGTGCTGAAATGTGCAAGATTCAGTTTTTGTTATCGGGAGGTATTTATTTAATTTCACTTTTCTGACTCTTTTGCAACTCCTTTCCTTTGTTTATTAGCTTTATTGATCCCATGTAGTTTTGTTGTTGGGGGGGGGGTTTGGGGGGGAAGGAAATTGGGACAGTTGCTGCTTAGTCTGTCATTAAATATATATTTTTTATCCTTTTATCCTGGTTGCAAAGAAAGGGGTCTGCTGAGTGTCAGAACAGTGTTACTGTCCACTGTCCACCACAGCATCCTGGCAATCTCATTCCTCTCTGGCAACTGTGGCACTCAGGAATGGTATAATTATCCTCTGTATGCTTTGCCAGGAACTCATCAGAGCACATTATCAGCAAATTGTGTGGGGTTTGTGGACAAAGAACTTACACATCTTTGCGGAGGCGGGGGGGGGGGGAGTATGTAGCTGCAGACCATAGCATCAATGTCCTGAAGACTGAAAGAAATTTAGAGGTTGAGCATATATTATGCAGGAAACACTGTATTAATCTCATAGTCAAGAGAATGGAGCATGAATGTCCACAGTCTTCTAAAGAATGTAGGGAAAATCTGTGGACATCTCAGCCAGCCACCTGGAGCTACAGCGATTTCAAGTCCACGAGAATGCCATATCAACAACAGCACTGAGAAATGCCTACCCTCATATCGAGAGAATGGATAGGTGGCAGTTGGCGTAATGTCTGAGAGCCATGCAGACCTTGAGGTTGTAGTTTAAAACTGGCAATTCACAAAGGCTCTGGCTGACTTGCTGCTTCCCTTCAAGAAAATAAGATCAGGCAGTTATCAGTGTCCCACTCGTCAGATGTTCACATTGCTGGAGGACAGTGATGCTTGGGCCTTGCAAAACTGGTGATGATTATCCTGAGAGCCAAATAACACACAATGCTAGAATTCCGTGATTGGAACACCAAGTGTGTAATTTCCCTAAAAAGCAGCTGAGGGGTGTATGTGAGATCACTGTTGGGGTTGTTGTGCAGGGAAGCTTAACTATGCACTATTCCCCTTTTGGAAATGCCCTCCCTGGTTGCTTTTCAACATTCCCCCCCCCCCCCAGAAAAAAGACAGATATAGATTACTATATTCTGTCATCTTCCCTACTGGGGCTTTAAACGGCTTGGGAGGGGCCATTTCAGATTAGAAAAATGCGTGTGGAGTGCTAATCCTCCCCTTACCCAGCACCATGGCCTTTGTTTGGATTAGACCCCTCCCCAAAGCTGCTTTGTAGGTCCAAATTCCTATTACAGAACTCCAGCCTTACATTTAGTTTGGCCATGAAAAACAGCAATCTCATACAGAAAATAAGAACCAGCTGTGTGGAACTGTGCCTTCCTTAATCCTCATAACAGTGATGAAATACTCTGACTGCCGGGTGGCAACATGGCTGTCACTGTAGGCATAAATGAGAGCCATCTCATGGCACTTGCCAGGGTATGAATTATTCCCTCTGTGGCAACATTTATATCTTGCTCTTCCTCAGTGTGATACGTATGGGGGTTAATCTGTTTCATTCTAACAAAACAAAAAAAACGAGGTAGATCTAGCTGAGAGATTGCAGCTAGCCTATGATGTTTCGTGAGTGCAGATTCGAATGCAGGTCCAACTAGTATATCATATTGACCAAAAACCCACTTGGAGTTCCTGGCCACACTATCTGTGGGGCAACAAAGAACTGATGAATTTGTACTCAGACTCTGAGCGTGAGGCAAAAGCTGGGTAACAGCAACAGGAAGAAGGTCTCAAAGGATTCACTGCTTGGAACAGCAACTGCAATGGGAAGCATCTTCTTCTTTATTGCCACGGATGAAGAAATTGTCCCACAGGAGCTTCACAGAGAGAGAGAAAAACTCAAGAGGCAGAAGAAAGTGAAGAAGTTAAATATGATGACCTGCATGCAGGCCATGATAATTATCTTTTGTATAATAATTATTTGCTTTACATAGAAAAAAACTGGACATCTTTGCCTTCATATAAGATTGCTTTGCCTTGAAGACATGCACCTAAGTTGCTGCATGATGTCTGTTACTCTTGTTGGGCAGTCAAAAATAACATTACCAAAGTTCTGCCTTCATGAAAATTCTTCTGTTTCTGAGAACCATTTTGTTTCCTGCTGGCATGCAATAATATGAAGATACTTGCAGGATCAGATAAAAGGTCTGTCTAATTTAGCTGGCAGCGAACTCCTTCCTGGAAATCTACAAGCAGGGTATGAACAGCCCTTCCTTGGCCTCTGCTAGTCAGCAGCTTACATTGCCTCAGACTTTGAAGGTTCCACTGATCTATCGTGGCTAGTAGCCACTGATAGACCTGTCCTCTGTGAATTTACATGCTCCCATATGAACCCCACCTATCCTCTTCAGAGGCCTTCCTTTGTATGCCTCCACTGTTAGAAGTTCAGTGCATGGTCATGTCATGAACAGGTCTTTTCAACCCTGAAACCAAGTCTGTGGAGTTCTATCCCGGGAGAGATTTGCTTAACTCATTTGCTACTGGCATTTAGGTACTGAATAAAGATGACCGTCTGTTGGGAGGGTCTTTGAAAATTCCTGTTAGATTTATTTGTTGCTGGTATTTTTTCTTTGAACTGGTTTCTTCCCCATTTCTTTAGTTTTCTTGTGTTCTGCTGTAGTTTAATTTCAATTTCTATGTTTTTAACTGGCCAGGTTTGTTTTTAATCGTAGTTGTTGCTAGCCACCTTGAGATGTTTCTTGAGTCAAAAGGCTTGAGGATAATATTTCAGATAAAAAAGCCGTGGGTATCACAACATGTTCTGCTGTGAATTCTCTAAGGATCTGGAAAGTTATATAGGAGTTGTGGTTCTGCTTGTGGGAGGGTAGATCCCACATCTGTTCTGTCAGTGAAGGCTACCTCCGTTAATGAAAATGCTTCTCTTGGTCCTTTCTTCATGCCATGTTTTAAATATATCCACAGTTTTTTTAAATGAAAAAAATTAGAAATACCTTTAATACTTTTACAAAGAAGCTCTTTGGAACCCTTAATTATTTTGCCTATTTCCCCTCCCCCCCACACACACATTTTCTAGCTTAGTGACTTTTTTTCCCAGTGATGCAATTAGTATTCCAAATGGAACCATAACAATGGTTTAGCACCTTTTACCAGCTTTGACTGATGTTAGCCGAATTGCTCCTTTATATGGGGAAATTAGCTGAGCAATCGGTAACTATGTATTTTTATAGCGGTATTGCACTCAACTATACCAGAATCTGTTTAATGAGGCGTTTGAATAAAGACAGAGACGAGGAGTTCCAAATTAAACAGTGTTTATGTCTTCAAGCATTCAAATGGTGCAACACAAACATACAGAGAGACTAGTAAATTAAAGAGAGGAGTACAGAGACATTTGCCAATGTGGCAGGATATCGTTGATCAAATATTTACCGTATCTAGACAAGGTGTTGTCCAATCTCACGTAGGCTGCAAACAGATTGAAAAGGAGGACCGAGATGGGGGCAGGGGTTCCCGTAGACTTGACCAGCAAGGCGGGAGGGAGCGTGGTAAGGCTGCGCAAACCAAACCAACAGAGTAACGGCAAAGGTGCCAGGAAAGACCTAAGGTGTGTAGAATGGACTTGGGGCACCCCAGTTATACTATTTTTCTGGGGGCGGGTAGAGGGATTTCACCCCTCCAGGTGACAAAAGGTGACAAAAGGATTAAGCTGTGTCTGCCGGGGCTGGGTGGTGAGAATTTAGAAATCTATTATAATTCCAATGCTTTCGCAACCCGTGATGGTCTGGAATTTCTCTGCTGATGTGATTTACATTCAGGAACAATGGGAGCGATCTATGCAAACGTCCAAGGATCGCTGCAGCTGGACTGGGGGGATGACTCATCTTGATATCAGGATCGCTGCTAACGACCCATTGAGCAACGGAGGAAGTTGGGAGGGGGAGCAGTTTGCATTGAGTACGTGGCTGTCAGCTCTCCTCAAAATGGCTGCTGCTGGAACAGAGGTTTACAGGAACATGGCTCCTCTCAGGTTCACTGGAGACTGCCCTTTGCATCTGGTTCCTAGCGGCTGGTTGCCCGGGCTGGCGAGAGCGGCTGTGTCAGCTTTCAAATGAACCGCGCCGCGACCGCCCAGTAGCGTTTGGGGCAGGCGCGCGGCTGGAAAGTAGTAGTGCGCTTGCATAATCGGGTTGCCAGGTCCAGTCCTGGAGTTTTAGGCAGGCCCGTATGCTATCACTGATAAACCAATTACAGCCCTTCATTGAAAAGCGGGATTTTGCCACAATGGTTTATACTCTGATCACATCCAGGTTAGATTACTGTAATGCATGTTATATAGGGCTGCCTTTGAAAACTGTTCAGAAACTTCAGTTGCCCCACCTCCTTCTGATCTTTTCCCCTTCCAGCAAGGTAGGGCAATAAGCTACTTGATACCCAACCTGTGGTTATATATGTCACAGTGGTTTGAGGAAGGTGTGAAAAGGTCAACAACACGAGAAGAGTCAGGTCAAAAGAGCCACAGAAGTCAAGAAGGCATACCTGCCTAGTCCTTAAAAGCATTTCACTCATTCTGAAGGAGAAAATATTCCACGGGAGTTTTTTCAGTACTCTCCAGAATTTCCAATTTTCCTGTTAGAAAAATGAGGGGGGAAGTTCCTTGGGGGAAAAATGGAAAAAACCATCTGTTTTTGTCCTGAATTTTCCTTTCCCCACCCCCTCCCAGGCATTCACATCTGCAGTGGTGGGGCCTCATCTTTGGAATACCCTCCTCTGGGACGCTTGCTTGGCACCTGCTTTACTTTCTTCTAGGCACTAGGCTAAAACATTCTTTTTAACTCAGGCTTTTAACTAAGGGTTTTATCTCTTAAATGTTTTATGGTCTGTTTTATGGTCCCATGGTTCATTTTATCTGTAGCATTTTAGACTGCTGAATATGTACTTTATGCTGTTATGCCCAGGCAGTTGTAATACATTTGTTTGTTTTATAGTCTTATTTGTAAGCCACCTTGAGCAGGTCGCTGGAGAGATGACATAAGAATTTTTGGAATAAGAAAATTTATTTAAAGGCACTCTGATACTGCCTATTTAGGTTTCATTCTCTTTCCTAATAACTCATAGCTCACACAGTTTGCCTTTTTCACCACTGTTGCACATAGCAGACAGTAAAACTACCAACCATGTCCCAAGATCTTTTTCTTTGTTGATAATCAATTCGAATCCTACCAGTATAGATCTGTGTCCTGACCTGGATAGCCCAGTCTCAACAGATCTTGGAAACTAATCAGTGTCGGCCCTGGTTAGCATTTGGATGGGTAGGGTTGCCAACCTCCAGGTACTAGCTGGTGATCTCCTGCTATTACAACTGATCTCCAGGCGATAGAGATCAGCTCACCTAGAGAAAATGGCCACTTTGACAATTGGACTCTATAGCATTGAAGTCCCTCCCATCCCCAAACCCTGCCCTCCTCAGGCTGTAGCCCAAAAGCCTCCCTCCAGTGGTGAAGAGGGACCTGGCAACCCTATGGATGAGAGACCACCAAGGAATACCAGGGTTGCTATGCAGAGGCAGAGTGTGGCAAACCACCTCTGAATTTCTCTTGCCTTGAAAACCCTATGGGGCGCCATAAGTCAACTGTGATGTGACGGCAAAATATATATGTAAACTGGAATTTTGACCCAACGTGTGTTATTTTACATTGAATCTCATTAGCCATTTTAATGTCTGTTCACCCATTTTGGAGACAGTCTTTTGGAGCAATATGTGATCTGTTTGGGTCTGATCTGCAAAATTGGCTGTCCTGCACAACCCAGATTTCCATTTATCCTCTTATATAGCCAGTTTTCATACATCCTTCTTTGAATGCAAGTCAATGTCACGCCATTCTGTTGTTTTGGGAGCAGTCTTTTTCTTTTTTTACTTTCCTGGACAAAAAATTTAGTCACTGGGTTGGCCACGAATCTACCCACATAATTTATGAATAAGTTAAACAGCACTATTCTGAACTAGAGATAGACAAGCTTCATAGATGCAGCTTCTAACAATAACACATAGTATTGTGCTGCATGTGGGATGTCATTTTGACAGGTGGTGCACACTACATGCAAACATTTCAATAATTTTTAAGCCCCTCATGCCCCCAAATGGGGAGGTGCTTTTAACAGAAGACAAAAATGTTCACAAAAGTGAACCCCCCCCCTTTTGGTCAAACCCTAGTGAAATGGTGCCTTGATGGGAGGATCTAAGCGTTTAAATAAGAAAGAATAAAATGAATTTTTCGGAACTGTGATTGTATTTCATATTTTCGTATTTTGCTTTGTTGCTTTCTCTTGGTATATGTTTAGTAGTCATATATATGACTATATATTTATGACTATTTAGTAGTAATATATATATATATATATATATATATATATATATATATATATATATATATATATATATATATATATATATATATATATATTTAAAGTAACAATCCAGTATCTCATTTTGTCTTGTGCTGTCCCATTATCTTTTAGAGCTGCATAACATTGGAGTAAAGTCACAGGCATTCATAGCTAAAATTCATTAGTTTTAGATTTAGGACACACTTGCATAAATTGTGGGGGGGGGAGGGTGAATTCTACTCTTGAATTCAGTGCATCTAGTCCCTGAAGTCCATATGGTGATCGTATGCAACCTGTACAAATCCCTATAAAATTCCCTTAGCTTATTAAGAATCATTACATGGACAGCACATGTTATACAGTGCTCACAGAATGGTACCACCACCTTCCAAGTACTGCCTTTAATACTTTGAGTTTTAGCTAAATCACCAACCAAGAGCACTGGATGTTACAATACAGACTTGTTCTCATAATCACATTCTGAAATACTCAAAAAGCTGTCAAATTCTGGCTTTTAAACGAACAAGTAAGCATTATTTAATTCTTCTTAATTTTTTTAAAGAAATACAAGCCTGGACGATGTGATGACATTTTGAAATGGAAGCCACCCAGTCTGAATTCGGTGGATTTTCGGCTAAAAATAACAAGAGTTGGTGGAGAAGGGTATGTAAACTCTTCCCATTCATCTTATATAAAAGTAGGCTAAAATGTGATACCACCTGCAGCATGGAGAGAAAACTTCCAGAGGGCTTTGGGGTCAGGAGGGGGCTGTGTACTGCTAAAAGAGTGGGCTACAGGTTGGGAGCTAGGGAGCTTAGTAGAAAGAAGGCCCATCAGAGGGGAATTACTGAAAAGAGGGCAGAGAAGCCCAGGTCTGAGAGGGGAAGAAATAGGTGGAGGAAGCAGAAGGGTTGAAGAAAGGAGGGCTCTGGCTGGGAAATGAAGGGAACAAGGGAAGAAAATTCAGACAGGAGCTAAATACTAATGAGGGTGTTCCTCTTCTATCCTGTAAATTGCCCAACAATATGCTGTTGCCTGGTGGGCTTAAATTGGATTACTGAAGGACTTCTGGAGGCACATGAACAGTGAACTAAGGAGGTCTAAGACATGTGCCTGAATTTCAAAATCTGATTTGAAATAACGAGTCCAGTCATCAGCTGGCGGTCTTCACTCACTCCTTATAATAAAACATCTGTTTTTAAAATCCTTGAATAGATACAGTTTCTCTAATACATTGTCATTCTTCAGATTTTTACCTTCTGTAGTATTTATCCATTAGTGTGTGTGTGTGTGTGTGTGTGTGTGTGTGTGGAGAGAGAGAGAGAGAGAGAGAGCTTGATCTGATGACTGTATTGTATCAGAGATGTGTTGAGTTGTGTTTTTCAAATTTATTATTGGAAAATGAATTGTTCGGTTCAGTAATATCTGGCATGTACTTTGGGGTTATTCTTTTAAGTTTCCTGAAGGCTTAGTTGAAAACACATTTCACTGAGTTCCCAATTAGCAAACTTTTACAATAACATAAGTCTCTTAGAAAATTAGTGCAGGGGCTGAAGGGTGAGCTCATGATCTGTCTGTCTGCAGTTACCTGGCATTGAAGCCTCATCAAGAACAAGTATATTTGAAAAGAAATGCATATTTGAACTAAAATAATAAAAGAAACATCTACGAGTGAAGCATGAATTAAAGGGCACAATGTGCAATCTTTTAAGTGAATATTAAAAGACTTGCAAATGTGCTGACCAGTACAAATGAACATACCATTGCCAAAGAGATGAACTAATATTTGTTTTGTGCTGTATACCTGCCTTCGAAAGCAAAGTCAACAAAAGATGGTAGGCTGCCTAAAACAGCACTTGAAACCATATGTGATTTTGTTGAAGAGCCAATAATCAAGAATGAAGAAGTACCTCTGATTAAGGGCATGCACAAGCAAATTATGGCTCTGTTATCTGAAATGGAAGGCTATTGCAACATTTTGGCAATAAATGGAAGGAGGATGCTGATAACTAAAGAAAAGAAAATATGTTAATGGAACCGGAAGCAGCAGTAAAGGAAGCATTCAATGAAACAAAGAGTGTGGCTAAAGAATATCTCAATAACAGTTTGTAACGCAGCAGTCTTTACCATCAAATCTAACAGCAGATGTTCAAAATGGAGAGCTAAAAGTTCTAGAGATTTTGTTCGAGTTTTTAATGCTTTAAGTTGTGGCTCATATTTAATTTCTGGTTCTAAGATAAAAAAAAATGATCGGGTTTCAGCATTTTCCCAAACTGTTGCTCTTGTGAAGCCATCCATATACCTCTAACTTAATTTTTTAATGAAAATTGCTACTGGCAGAAGAAAGATGCTGTATTTTTTTTAACTGACAGGCAGCCAAATCCTGGGGGCATGGGGGGACAGCACAGCAACCATGCAGCCAAGCCACCTCTTGCTGTGCTGCAGCCAGCAACCTGATGGGGAAGTTCCCCCAACCCCCGTAGACCAGGAATGCCAGCTTGCGCCTATGCTTTTGCCAGCGTAAACTTGCACCGGCAAATGCAGGTGTTCCTGTGCCAAAAGGGCTCAGGAGCTGACTAACGGTAGCCCCGCCCCCAAGTATGCCCCCTTTGGTACAAGCGTGGGCTCCTGGGCCGGAAGTGAGTCAGGGTGCCACCGCTGGGGTCATGCCGCCTCCAGAGTTGTTTTGGCTCACCCCTTGTGGATTGCACTCTTAGTCGCTGTTATGTACAACTGTATTGAGAAAGAGGAGGTAGAATGAACATTTGCATCATTGGATGAGTAGCAGGCCACCCAAAAGGAAGGAAGTTATCACTAGACTTATCCCAGAGAGTTGTTTGGAACAATGTTACATACATTGATGGCAAAGAGAACTCCATGACATTGGAGTAAAACATAGCCAAGAGAGTAAGAAAAATGGCCATACTGGTTTGTCCATATCAGACTCATGCACCTGTTTCAAGGGTTTGCCCACACTATAAGCCCTGGCAACTGCAGCATATGATCAGGTTCTTTGCCTCAGTAATCTGAAGAAAGGTTGATAGCTTCTCTTACTGTAAGACAATGTGGTGAAGATGTAGGAGATTGTTCTTCAAACAAGGGGCTTGGTTTATATGTTCAGCAGGAAATAATTTCATGGAATTACCCATCAGCATGACATTGGAACAGACAGACAAAGCTGAAAGTCCTCAATCCAGAAATCATTATTCAATAGAATCATCAGAAAGCTTAAATCCAGAATATTTTGCCTATTTGCTACCTTTGGAGAATATGGATATGTTTGTAGATTCACTTGAGAGAATTTGCATATTATTTCTTTGTTTGTCTTCTATGGATATACTAAATTAACATATTCCCATGTTGAATTTGTTCGGAAATCCTACAACCAGAGGTAATGGCAATTTAGAATGTCTTGCTTTCATTACTTTGTTTTCCTGTAACACTGATTTAGTAATTTCCCCAGTATAATCCATTGAGTGTATTTACAGTAACATTTGGAATTATTTGTGTCCATGTTATCCTCAAACTGTCAGTACTGCTCTTACATTATTCCTGTTTATATTCCCCTTTAAATCAGGAATATCTCATGTTATTGCTGCTTTAGAAGAGAGGGATACTAGTCCCCTTTGACCTTCTGGAAAATCCAAGATATAGATATATGAAAAATGTCTGTAGCTGGGATATAAATTACAGCTGTATTTTTCATATTTCTGTACCATGGCAATTTTTAGGACACTCACTGTATTAGATGGTCTCATTAATGTTAGGTTCATTTAAATTAGTAAAATCAGATATTTTATAAAATGTGAAGATGATACCAGTTGGCACCAATGTCAGCGACGTGCTTTATGTCACAAATATTGGACCCATTATATTTGTTTAGAAGGATTGCATAGGAGTTAAGCTCCAATGTGGCTAGTCGTGTTGAACATTTCAGCATTATTTTATATATCAGCACACATTATTTGTTTCATTGTTGTACCTTATCAGATAAATGTTAGACCCCAGAAGAGATGTACAGGGGCTATAATATCCAAAATACTTTTATTAGATGTTTTAATAGCCAAGGCTACTATAAACAACTTGGCATTGGGTCTCTGAAAAGAAGGAAGACAGAAGGTGGAGTGCAGGGCCAATATGGCATGATGGTGGTGGTATTCTTCCTTCGAATAATCCACAAAGCACTGTATAGATTAAAAAACCAAACTGAAAGCCCAAAGGCTTACAAAAACACACAAAAAGGTTAGAGAATTTGTAAGAAGGAATGGGAAAGGAAGAGTTAATAATTTAAACATGGAAGGAAAGATGAAGGAACAAAGGGGCATTCAGTGAATGGCCGCTAGGAAATGTTCTGTTGTAATTTGTCAGTGGTTGCTTTTGAAACTGTGTATGATTGGGTCATCATTTTAATTCTATATCCTGCGGGAGCAAAGTGTGTGCTCATATTTTCCTGGTCATCAGTAGGAAATGCCATGTATAATAACCTTTGGGGGGAAAATGGCTTTAGATTCCAGTTCTTCCTAAATTTTCTGATATTGTAATAATCTGAGCAGTTTTTATGTGCCTTAAAAGTATTTGGCTTTTTTCTCTCTCGCTTTCCGGCAGTGAGGCCCATTTACAGGTCTTCCTTTCTCCGTTGGCCCCACCCTATTTTTTTCTACTGGTTGCTTCCGGCGGAAGTGATGCGTAGCATTAGAGAATAATCTGATGTGGGTAAAGAAGTTGGGCTGGTTTCCCGTCATCTCCGACCCCGTTACCTCAGTTTCCCCCTACCTTCCCCCGGGCGAGGCCCGGAGCCCCCCGATTCCGCCATGCTCGACTTCTTCACTATCTTCAGCAAAGGAGGCCTTGTACTTTGGTGCTTCCAGGGCGTGCGTGGCCCCGCGGCGGCCTGCACTGTGCCCGTAAATGCTCTTATCCGGTCTGTCCTGATCCAGGTGAGATCTCCTTCCAAACATACAGCCAGAGACTTTCATTCGCCTGTCTCTTCTCGGGCTTTGGGTTATGAGATCTTTCTTCGGTGTTATATGGGCCATTTACGCATGGGAGATTTTGGCTTGGATTTCCCGCTCTTTAGATGCCCATTTTCCCTATCCAAATTCCCAGAACTCAACAATAAGCCCCCATGCAGAGTTTTGAGAACTCGGATGGGGGAGGCGTGCATCTGGAGAGAGGCGGGTCCGGGGCAAGACCTCCCATACGTAAATGGCCATGCTTTCTTAATAACAACGGAAAATACTTCGCTTTCATGTAGCAATTTCAAGGACTCAAAGTGCTTCGCATATGTTCTCGCTGGCCAAAAAAAAGTAAAAAAAAGTAAAAAGGATTTGGCTAAAATCATACATGTACCCTGACCCAATGAAAAGGTAGAGTTGGGTGGCAGATACATCATTCATATTATGGAAGAAACTGTCACCTAAGAAGCAGACGCTTCTTATGGAAAGATGACAAATTATGTTGAATTATGTTCTTATGAGTGTGCAAAATCATGTGTTGTCATTTTATTTCTTTGTATGTAGTATAAAAATTGGGACAATTTCTGGGTAAATGACTGTATTTAGAAGGAGTCCAGTGTTGATTGTGAATTTTTAACAGTCTTAATTGTTTGTAAACGTATTCTTATTAAAAACCTAACTAGGAGTTGTGCACAAATAACTTTTACTGCTGCACAATCTTTGTTTTTGCTGACAAATGGCAAATACAGTGTATGTTTTGTTTTATAACATGTTCCAGAATTTTATAGAATCACGTTTTTGCCAAAAGAACAGTGTGCTTTTATAGTCTCCATAAAAGGCCTATGGGGTCTGTGCCTGCATAGAGCACTGCTTGGGAACTCCCTAGAGTTTGGGGACAGGCTCTCATGAATCTCCATTGAAATGGAAAGATTTTCTCCTTTACGCATGTCTCATGGGGAAGAGCACATACTTTCCAACTTAGTTTTGTTTCAACTGTCATATAATCAGTATTGTGGAGAACTTTCTCTTGAGGCAGTTTCCCCCCACTGATCTCTATTCCCTCCTTTTAGACAGAAGATTTTCTTTTACTATCTCATATTTATTATGTAGTATCGTTCTTTTGTTCTTACTGTGGAACCTGTGACATAGTGGGTCTCCCTTTAGAAGTGCCAAGATATGTGGGATACAGTTCCTTCTTCCAGTGGCCATGACCATTGTCTAATCTGGTCAGTAAACAGCACAATTTTGATTCCTGTCCTCATTGTAAAAAGTTTCAAGGTAAGCTTGTAGGGGACCTCTCTTCTGCTCTGCCAGCTTCATCCTGGAACAAGCTCCACAAGCCTGAAATTCCCCCCACAGAGCCAGTTCCTCTGTGCTCAGCCTTTTCCTGTAGTGTTCATAATAACATGCTCCAACCAGATTCCACAAATCTACCCCAAGGTCCAGGTGTTCAGCAATCTGCCTCCTATGAGACCAAAGCACTGGGACAGTAAAATAAGAATTTGATGCTGGAGCTGTGAGTTTATCTTGTATTTCAGTTTATTGTAAGAAACTAAAGAAAAAGAGACATTGTAATCATTGTTCATCTGAATGGCTTCTATGCAGTCCCACATTGGGGCTGCGCAGGCGCAGGCCAGCCACGGATAAGATTTGTCAGCTTCTAGCAAATTCTAAAGAGAGTGCTCCCCCTCCCCTTGGGGCATGCAATCTCCCCGCCCCTTGGTCACATGACCCAAGGAGGAGGGAGCACTCTTCCCTCCAGTTTTCTTTCTGCCGCCATGGAGAGAGAACGAATAAACTTATAAAAACTCGTTCCAACTGCATGTATTTTGCTCTCTTAGACTCAGGCTGGAGCTTGGGTCTAATAGTGCATTTATTATTGATACCAGTCTTTGCAGTCTACAGTGAAGTCTTTGGACATCACCTTTTAACTATCCCAAGTATAAACTATAATGCCAAGGTTTACTGCTTCTGGAAGTCAGGGGCCTGCAGAACAGCTTTAGCCATAAACTTGGCTTTTAAAGTCTCAAAAGCCTTATGATTTGGATCAGTCCAAACTACATTGTCTGGTTGGCATTTCCGGCATATGTCAGTTAAAGAGGCAGCAATCTCACTGTACTGCTTCACAAAACATCTTGTAATATCCTGCTATCCCAAGAAAAGATTGCAGTTGCTTCTTGGTGGTCGCGAGTGATCACTTTCCAATCTCTTCTACTCTAGACACCAGTGGATATATTTTGCCCTGTTCCACTTTATGTCCTAAATACTCAACTTCTGGCTGACTCATCTGACACTTGCAAGTTTTCAGTGTGTGTCCAGCATCTTGCAAGCTCTGCAAGACAGTCTGTGCATGCTCTAGGGTGTTCCTCCCAAAATTGGAAAATACAGCAATATCATACAGGTATGCCATAGCAGACCCCTTAACAAACAGTTTATCAGGTGCTGAAACATTTGAGCGGTATTTTTCAGCCCGAAGGGCAACATTGTGAATTCAAACAGTCCCAGGTTATGGGTAAATTGTCAGTGCTTTAGGAGTCAAACTAATTTGCCAGTACCCTTTTGACAAATCAGAGGTACTAATAAATTTGCCTCTTTACTGTGTCTAAGAGTTCATCCATATGAGGCATAGGATATCCATCTGCCTGAGTAACAGTATTCACCTTTCTGTAATCTATACAAAATCACACTGTGTTATCTGGCTTCTTTACTATGACAATAAGGGCAGCACATGCACTTTTTGATGGCTTACCCCAATTGCAGCATCTTTTTGATTTCTCCACACACTCAGCCTGCTTCCCTGTGGCTCTAGGATGCAGAAGTAATGGGTGCGTAATCCCCTGTTAAAATAACATACTCTGCTAACGTGGTCTTTCCAAGCTTGCCGGAGAGAGCTGGGGCAAACTTGGCTACCACTTCTTGCATCTGAGCCCCCTGAGAAGCGGTCAGGCCAGAGAAGAAGAATACATCTTGTATCCCCCTCTGTCATTACACAGAGCAATGGGCCAGTCCCCTTCTAACTCTGTCCCTCCCAAAACCTCACAGCTTTCTTCTTGAGGGAGGGACCTGACATCTCCTGACAGCTGCTCCTCCTGTGGCTGTCCACATGTAATTGCACTCACAGCATATCTCTTCCCTGCTAGGTCATTCCCCAACAGAAACTGGGAAGGATGCTTTTGATGGACAGACACCTCCCCAAAACCTTCCCATCCACGATACGAAATCGGGACCTGTGCCTTTGGCAACTTACACACTGAACTTTCAAAGGGTTTGACAAAGACATATTCATTTGGAATAATCTACTCTGGGTGCACCAGCCTGGCATGAACAGATGAAATGGTTGAGCCTATTCCCTCCAAGGCCAGAGTTTGTTCCCTCCAACTTCTGTTTGTTCCTCCAGTGAACACGAAGCATGGACTTCCCCTTTGCACTCTTGGAACTTTGGCTCGGCCATGCACCTCCTCTGTGCTCACTCTTTGAGTTCCCCTGGCCCCTTCATACCCCCTTTCCACTTTTGCAGTCATCTCCAGCCTGTCTGCTTCTTCAGTAGCTGCCAGTATGCCCGGAGGATTTTTCAGTTCCACTCTCTCAGTGATCTCAGGGCATCAGACAAACTCTCTCTCACTGGCAAATTTGCAGCTGCTTCCCGAATTTGAGCTTGGGCTCCTACTAGCCACCTTTTCAGCAATCTCTGTATTTAGACAGTGAAATGGCCACATGCAACATCCGCCTCTTCCCATCCATTACACAGTCTCTCTGTGCATTGCTGGCAACAGCCCAAAGTGTCTACAAGCTCTGGTTCCAAACTAGTCAAAGTAATTCATTTTACTCAGTTGCTCTTCACCCAATAATGCCAATAACCACCCACAAACGTGGGGACATAAAACTCACAAAAACTTTATTTTGGGGATGTTCTGCTCTTCACAAGCATTTTCAGCATTCACAAGAAACAGTTCCAGATGATCTCCATCAACGTATCTTGGTTAAAGTCTCTCAAAGTCCACCTTACCAGAGTTGGGGGGAGTACTCGGCTGCACTGCCCCCCAGCTCCCTGCTGCACTTGCTCCAATCTCATCCATTGTGTGGATCGCTCGTGGATCGCACGCAGCCTTCTCTCTCCTATAGTTGAGGCTTAAACTTCTCTACCTCCATGGCATTAATCTTTTCAGCATGAGCCTTGTGCGACTGCGGATCAGCACCCACTTCTGTGCTTTCAGGATGGTTCTCCGTTGGGCTGGTGGGTGATGTTGCCCTCTCCTCCCTCTGGCCATCCAGCTCAACTACTGGTGAAGTTGCTCCAGACACTCTCCACAATCTCAGTCTCGCTGCACCTCGCCTCTGCTGGCTGCCTCTCGGCTGAGATGAAGCCTCGATTGCACATTGAGTGCTTCTTGTGGCACGCTCTGTGCTTTGAGGAAAAGTCACAGGGCTTCCCTTGCCCCCTCTGCTTTTCCTTGCCAGACCACTGAAGCCTGCTTTGACCCAGGTGCATTGGGTTACTACCCTAGCCTTCTCAAAACGTCCCTGGAAACCACAACTTTCTGCTCACCAATGCTATGATATATTTTCCCATCTGTTTGTGCTCTGATCAAATTCCAGACTCTGTCAAATCCTCAAATCTATCCCAGTGCTGCAGCCACCATGTCATAAACCTGCCCTGGGTCTATGTGTTCTTACATGCGTGTTGTGTTCACGTGCATGTAAAGCATGTTCCTCTTTTCCATGCCACTACTCCAAGTTATAAATCAGCCTCCCACATTACCAGTGACTTGAGGAACACTAGTAAAGGCTACCTCTGTGCAAGTACAAAGGGCAGAGCTTTCCAGTTACTTCAGCCTTTCTCCTGTGTGTGCGTGTTTAAGCGCGTTTAGCATGAGTGAATCATCCAAGATTCACGAGGACTTTGAATCACAGTCTTTTCTCTTAGACAGGAAAATACTTTATTGGTATATATTAAGCTAGAGGCAGGAAAGGCAGGGAAAATAATCTATTATGCCTGTTGGGTTACAAATCTAATAAAAATAACAGCAAAATATAACTCTTAAGCTAAACATAACAGAATTCAGAAAATTTACCTTCGACATCCTGCCATAGATGTCTGTGAAGCAAACGCACATCCCTGACCCCTGCCCGCTCCATGCAAAGGAATCCGACCTCCAGCATTTGAACAAAATCTAATGGATGTTACCAATCTTTTAACCCTTCCTGCCTTTGCTGATGGGAAGCCTCTACCCAGTCCAGATTTAAGGAACTCGCTCTCACCTGGGAAGGTGAATCCCAGTCAACCCAGAGCATGCCTCCCACACAACTCAATTCCCAGGTGATGTTTACAACAGCTGTCCGTCTTGCCCTCCCTTGCAGGTAGAGCAAATAGTTATCTCTCTGTGGAAATACATGTCTACTCTAGCTGACCTTTTGGTGTATTTCATGGCTCTCGTCTCTGGGAACGCAAGCAGCTGTCAGGATCTCAAGAACTACCTGGTGTGCTTCTAAGCACCTTGCATCACTGGGGCACGACACTCCCTTTTTCCTCTTCCATGAACAGAGCTCCACTGATGGAAGAATGGAGCAGATTTCACTCCCACTGCTCCCCTTGATTCTCATCTCCTATCCTCATGGTTAGTCCATGTGAGTTCCTCACCCCTGGGAATAAACATGCAAAGGAGAGCCAGCTAGCCAGGGGTGTCAAGAAAATTCTTGAGAGAGGTTCAGCATGTGAATGCAGTCTAATTGAGCTAGAAACTTCAAGCTATGTTTCACAGGTTCCTGTTTTTCCTTTACAAGGAAGGTGCTTCCTTCACAAGATTACAGTCAACCCTTAAAATTGAATTTATATTGATTTTTAAAATGACAATCCGGTGTAGTATATTTTAAGTAAAGGTTATTAATGCTTTGCTCCAACAGTGTGAAAGTAATTGTAATAGATAGTATTGTGAATACCTTATAAAATTCACCTGTGTAACTGATAGATAGTGCTGAGCAACACTTATTTTAGTTGGACAAGCAAAACATGTGTCATCATCTTGTTGATGTATATCAAATATATAACGGAAAAAACCCTCTGATGTAAATTGTATTTTGGGGATTGGATCTGAAGGTAAAAATGCTGTTGGTTCATAGTACATTTTGGTGATGAAGAATTTAACGGTGCCACCCTTACCCTTAGCAGAGTTATACCCTTTTAAGCCTGACTTCAGTGGGCATAGAAGAGTATAGAGAGCCAGCATGGTGTAGTGGTTAAGAGCAGCGGACTCTAATCTGGAGAACCGGGTTTGTCTCCCACTCCTCCATATGAAGCCTGCTGGGTGACCTTGGGCTAGTCACAGTTCCCTCTGAACTCTCTCAGCCCCACCTACCTCACAAGGTGTCTGTTGTGGGGAAGGGAAGGCGATTGTAAGCTGCTTTGAGACTCCTTAAGTTTGAGAAAAGTGGGGTATGAAAACCAACTCTTCTTCTTCTTCTCCTCCTCCTCCTCCTCTACTAAGGATTGCACTGTAAGGTACAAAATATTCTCGAACAGACAAAAGGAGTTTAGTATAAGACCAAGTATGATTGGCGGACAGCTAACTTTTTTTTGGATGCACCTAGAGAATTTTATTTTAATTGTTCTTATTCCGTAACTAAGAAACTCTAGTGACACAGCATGGTCAATCAAATTCATGTTTCTGTTTAACAGTGTAGCAATTTCAGTTTCTGCTACTGCCATTTCATCAACATTTCCCCTAACATTTGTAAATGCAACTGAACAAGGGAGGAGAAAGTCTCTTGTAGACAATGAGTTTATACCAGGATCTATGAATCTGAAAGCAAGGCAGTGGCCGCAGCCCGATAGCCCCTCAATATTATTGCAAGTGGTTTTGAAAACTCAAATGGTTTAAGTACGATTGAAAATGGCAGTCTGTCTGTCGCTAAAACTGCACTGGATCTTTGCATTTTTATCCCACTGGTCCTCCAAGGAGCTCAAGGCAGCATGCATGGGTCTCCCTTCCCCATTTTCTCTGAGGTCTGATTATACGCTGATTTGGTTCATGCATCTAGATAATTTTATCTTAATATAATAGTGTCTTAATTTGTAGTAGCGGGTAAATGTAACCCTTGCCTGTGTTTTGAACTAGAGATTATGACTTAAGCCCAGGGTCCCTCAGAGAATCTCATCTTTTGTATCAGCTGTCCTGTACATTAAGGATTTTAGATGAGATCCTGATCTAGGGGCCATCTCTTACAGGTAATGGGGCAGGCATTCCATAGCAGCAGGTACTTTTTGGTGGTGGCACCTTATTTGTGGAATGCTTTCCTCTATGAAGTCTACAGGTTCAGTTCTATATTGAGCTGTAGGACAACCCTGCAAAATATACAAAGACAGTTATGCTTCCTTTGTACTTTGGAGGGGATTTTTATTTACTGCAGGCAACCAGCTAGGGCTGTGATAGGGCTCTGAAGAGGAAATTAGTTGTTTCCCTTTTCTGTGCTGATTTTTATAATTGTATTGCTATGTCTAGCATCTTACAATAAAACCATTTATCTGGCACTTGATTATCCAGAATGCTCAGTTATACGGCATCACTTAGAAAGCAAATCATCTTCTTTGCAGCCACCATACCCCAACATCTTCGGGCATGCTCATGCACTCTCCCACTTTTCCAGCTGGCCAGCCATTGATGTGTTTCTCACAGCCAGTGCTACCGGCTATTAGAAAAATGTGAACTGCTATGAACCTTGGGTACCTCCTTCTCCCTTGGCCCGCCTTGAGCTGTAAAGAGCCAGCTCTATCAGACCTCTCCTGGGCTGCTTGGTTGCTTGTCAGGCTGCTGCACAGGTAGCTCTGTGACTCAGGGGAAGGGTCCTGTCAGGTGTAGGAGCTGCTTCCCTGGCATTCTTAATGGGGTAGGGTTTGGTTGCTGATGGATTGTTGTGAGTAGGGGTGAAGAGCAAAGCAATAAGCTTGAATATCAGGCACATTTAATTAACCAAAATCACAGCGACTGTGGCTAACAATAAATCATATATACAAGTAGATGACAGCTAGAACCTGGATAGTGCTATAGAATATCACAATAAATATCACAATACTGTGAAAAGCCCATACAGATATCTTGCAAGACAATGATTAAGCAAGAGTCAAATGAAGGTCTACATGATGTAAGGTCTAAAAATGAGAGTATATCCACTGGCAGATTTGAGATCAAGATCCTGTGCAGGGCAGGATTGCAAATTGTATTAATATCATGTCCATCAATGTCCTTTAACAAGGATCCAGTATTCTCACCTGTTTTCCAATTCTTCTTCAGAGAATTAAATGATGGACCATGTATTTGGACCCTAGTGTGTTGGTTCCTATCTCCAGACTGAACTCATAACTTCTTTGTATGTCCATTGGCCAGAAAGGTGAAATAAAAATGAAAAAAATAATAATTAACCAGCACTTGTCCCTACCCAGTATCAGTAGAGTTAACTTTCTGATCTCTTATCCAGTGCTGATAGATTAAATGCTTGTCTTAAATGACAAAGTAGGATTCATGGTTCCTGTTAGCAGAGGACTGAGGGTAGGCAGACTAATGCGGCAATCCTTTGCATGCTAATACATATTCATCCTGTATTGTGTGGTAAGCAAGGTGAGTTTCTTGTCTATGAGTATGAGACGTTTGAAAAACATAGGCTGAACGTGGTTATCTTGTGGCTGTCAGAGCAACAAGGAGTCAATTACATTTTAATGATATGCTGTTGGTGTTGTTCTGGTGATTGATCATAGCTGTTGCTGCAGTTTCTGCCACCAGTAATAGCCACAGTTAGAATATTTACACGACAGACAACATCAGCAGAGTTAAATTACACTAGCAGTGTTTGGTCATGTGTATAATCCTCAGAGACTCTTATTTGTTGCTCCAGTGTAACAGAGCCCTATTATCCAGTCTGACATTAATAAATCATTCCATATACTTTTAGGGAGTCAGGGGGCAACAGATCTCTGATAGCCCACTTCTGGCAGGTGTCACTAAACAAAATAAACAGTTGGGCCTTCAAGACAGCTGCTCAAAATGTTACACTATGTTTTCTGATCAAATACCTCACCTCCATATTTACGAGATAATCTTATTTTAAGCACCCTCATGGAGCAATCCTAAACAGGTCTTCTCAGAAGTCTAATTTGATCAGGCTGACTCTCTGCAGCATGTTCTTAAGATTGAAGCCTTACGCATTTTTTCCCATTCTTCTATTCCTTTAATGGAGCACTTCCCACCTATCCATATGAAGAACAATTTTACATTCATAATGTAAAAAATAGGTAATTTTAGGCCGTTATGATCTTTGTTATCTGTATTTCATCTAGAGACCTGTGAAGATGGTCGTGTGATTTTACATAGGAGTTTGGTAGTACCTGTCAGTCAGTGCAGTTTATAGATTGGAGCAGGAAAGTAAACTTTGCAGCAAGGCTTAAACTGTTTTCAAACACCTTGGATAATGCACTTTCAATTCACTTTAGCATTCATTTGCAAACCTGTTTACAAACGACTGCTAAAGTGCATTATCCAATGTGTGTGAAAGCAGCCTAAGTTACATGTTATTACTACAAAATTACAGATAAAAATTCCATTTGCCCTCTAACCTCTCTTACTGTAGGATCTTTTCTCTGCAGAGCTCTGCCTTATTGTACCTTCCACTTGCCCGGGAATGCTATCCCAAAATAACAGTTGTCACCATCACAATGTCAGCTGTTGATTTGGAGCAACACAGGGAAGTCAGCTATGGACAAAATGGCTCGGGGGAAAAAAACAGTAGCAAGAAGTTAAAACAGCAAAGTGTCATCACTTGCTGATCTGCTGGATGGATATTTAAAAGACTGGCTTGTTATAAAATAGGGCCTGAGAATGTTGTTCGAAGAAATACATTGGAATAACAGATAACTTACAAAGAAGGGCAAAGTTATAGATGAATGCAGTTTTCTTATCTTTTCAACCTAGCAGCCAAAATCTAGAGCATCTCTGGACTGCAAAGCACAGTTAGAATTTTTTGTTGTTGACTATATCAGCCTTTCTCTTCTGAATCCTGATACAATTGCTCTTTAGTAGATCAGAGGTATGGATTAGAAAAATGTGAACTGCTATGAAGGATATAAACCATGATCATCAGGACAAATATGGTATTGAACTGCTGGGGGAACAAACAGTAACAAAATGTACTTCCAAAGTGTTCAAATCATGTAAATATTAAAGAAAAATGGGAATTACTTAGAGGTCTGGGAC